>NW_027202506.1:0-217636 GCF_024711535.1 Dipodomys merriami | reverse complement strand
TGTGAGTGGCAGTCCTGGCATTCTAACTCCAGGCCTAGATGATTTATTTCAAATGTAAACAATTGGAATAACACTGTGAAGATTTCAGATTGTCATGATTTTAAAAAAGAACAACAAGAAGAAAAGAAAGCCAGGTGTCAGTGGCTCCTGTATTTAATGCTAGCTCCTCAGGAGGCTGAGGTGTAGAGAATGCCAATTTGAATTCAGCCAGGGCAGGAAAGTCCTAGACACTCTTATTTCTAAGAGATCACAGGAAAATATGCCCATGGGTTGGGCCTGTGCCTCAAGGGCAGAGGTCTACCCTTGAGCAAAAGGAGATCAGGAATAGGGCCTAGTCTCATATTTCAACCTCGGACCTGCCAATGAAATAAAAGAATTCAGTAACTCCATGTCTCTATGTATAGTTTTGGATGATGTATGAACAATGGGCTTTCAGCAGGTTGCCCTTACCCAGACCCCCAACCTGGGCAAGCTGGGAAAAGCACTCAGAGAGTACTAAGTATGAGTCAGTAGCATGAACAAAGCATCCTTCTCTGCCATTTAATAAGTGAAACCCCGAAAGCTTGCCTGGGCTGGTGTATGCAATAGGTGCATTACATTCTGGCTGAGGTATCTTATTGGGACATCTAACAGCCAGCCACTACCTCCAGGGAGGCCACAGTTCCTAGGCTGTAGGAGTTGTGGAAGGTTCTGGCTCCATATTTCCTATCCCTCTGTAGGATGTGAGCTTAGATCTCTGGGGCCTGGTGGCTATCACACATTCATCATTCCTCATTGCCGAGTCTCAGGCTGGTCCCAAATCCTGGCAAAGATATAAAATGGCCATCGATTTCTGTGCTGAAATCCCACCCTCCTAGATCCTGTTAGAAGTGAGCCTTGGGCTGCGAATGTGGCTTTGTGATAGAGTGCTTACCTAGAGAGCATGAAGCCGGAGGTTCGATTCCTCAGTACTACATAAACAGAAAAAACCAAAAGTGGCACTGTGGCTTAAGTGATAGAATGTACCCTTGAGGAAAAGCAACTCAGGAACATGCCCAGACCCTTAGTTCAAGTCCATGATTAGCAAAATATGTGAGCTTGGTGAGACATACTCTTCTGGGACTCAGAGGAGGGCCAAGGTTATAGGGAAGAGGGAGATGGCAGGTGCTGGTGGCTCACCCCTATACTCTTTGCTACTCTGGAGGCTGAAATCTGAGGATCATAATTTGCAAGACAGTGCATGCAGGAAAGTCTGTATGAGAATCTTTTCTCCAATGAAACACCCAAAAAGCCAGAAGTAGAGCTGTGTTCCAAGTAGTAGAGTTCTAGCCTTGAACATAAAAACTCAGGAATAACATCCAGGCCATGAATTTCAACCCAAGGACTGGCACACAAACACACACACACACACACACACACACACACACACACACACACACACACACACACACACACCAATATAGAGCATTTGCCAGTCAGCATACCAAGTTCCATCTCTAGGAACCCAATATTATTTTAGAAAGAGGGAGAATGGAAGGAAGGACTTGCTCCAGGAGGTGATATAACTAGTGCCAAAATTCCACTGGAATTCTAAGATGTGGAACAGGACAAAGTGCCTCAGGCAGAAGGTACACAGCATGGGCAAAGGTCCTGAGGTGTGGTGTAGAGCAGGTGGTATGGGGGGAATGAAGGTTCTGTGTCTTCAGAAAAGTCTGGCTGAACACTCAAGGCTGGGTCAAGATTTGTACTTGAGTCACAGGTAGGGCAGAGGGTAGGGTCCAGAATGGGGCCCAGGGGAAGATTAGCTTGACTTTTCGCAATGGACCCCAGCCATTTCCTGTGGCTGAACGCCTACTTTTCACAGCTCCTGACCCTAAGGCCTCCTTTGCATGGAGGAGTCAGGGCAAACGCAGGGAAGAACACTTGCTTAAGAAAAGCTTCTACCCAATGCCACCAGTGGCTCATCCTCTGTAAATCCTAGCTACTCAAGAGACTGAAATCAGAGCTCGTGGTTCAAAGCCAGCTCAGGGGAAGAAAGTTAGTGAGACTCTTCTTGCCAATGAACCACCAAAAGCCAGAAATGGAGCTGTGGCTCAAGTGGTAGAGTACCAGCCTTGAGGGAAAATTTTAAGAGACCAGAGCCCAGACCCTGAGTTCAAGCCCCAGTACAGGCACAGAAAAAATAAAGAAGATTTCAGAAGCTCTAAGTCCACTGTGGAGAAAGGCCATTATCAGCTGGGTGAAAGTGGCTCAAGCCTGTCATCCTAGCTACTCAAGGCTGAGACCTGAGGATCAATCAAGATTCAAAGCTAGGCTGGGCAGAATCTTATCTCCAATGACTCACCAAAAAGCTGGGAAGTTGAGCTACTGTAGTTCAAGTGGTACAGCACAAACCTAGTGTAAACAAGCTAAAGGATAACATCTAGGCTCTGAGTTCTTGTCCTGGTAACACACACACACACACACACACACACACACACACACACACACACACACACACACACACACACACTAACATCATTAGCAGGTGCCAGCAATCCTAGCTACTCAAGAGGCTGAGCTCTTAGGATGGCAGCTTGATGCCAGCCCAGGCAGGAAAGTCCATGAGACCCTTATGTCCACTAAACAACTAAAAAGATGAAAGTTCAGCTGTGTTTCAAGTGGTAGAATGTTAGCTTTGAGCAAAGGAAGTTCAGGGACAGTGCCTAGGTCCTGAGTTACAGCTCAAAGATTTTTTAATACACCCTTTGCCAGCCCCGCAGGCCATAAATCCAGATTTTGGTCATCCTAGGTCTCACCTCCACTTCCGTCACTTCCACAGTACTGACACATGTGGCCAGTGTGTGGCCAACACTGGGTTAAGAAGTGAATGTACACAAGGAGGGAGGGGCATAGCCAGGTCAAGACTAATATCCCAGAACATTGAGTTTTTGGTCATACCAGTCTCTCATCCCCCAGTTCCCTGGCCCTGGAATCTAAAGTCTGTGCCTCTGTATTCTGGGCATCCGGAATTGTCTAGAAGGCCCAGGTAGGGCCAGAAGATAGACTTTCCTATGATAAAGTACATTTACATTTCCTAGAAACTGACCAATATTTCCAAGCCACCTTAGTCTCACCTCCCATGTAGCCCTGGATCCTCCTTGCTCGGGTGGCCTTCAGTCAGATGTCAAGCTTGAGTTAGCCAGAGCCACCAGCACCCCCCATTCCCCAGTCCACTGCCAGCCTGTTGAGAGGGATGTCATAGGCCCAGCTGAGGAAAAGGACAGGACATCGTATGACTGAGGCCCTCCCTCTGAGGCATGGGAGACCCTATGCCAGCTGGCACTGCTGTACCAGAATCTGCTGGAGGCGGCCAAATATTTGGACAGTCAGACTTGTGCCCCAGAGAAAATATGGAAAACAGGCCACTGGCAATTTACGACTCATTGTAGACCCTGATAGGGAGCTAAAGGCAAGGTCGGTGTGGAGGAAGGGCACAATCTGAAGTCAGAAAGAGGAGGATAGGCACCTAAGAAGGGGACAGAGAAAGATGAGGGAAAATTTCACACACACAGACACACAGACACATAAACAGACACACACACACACACACACAGACACACACACACAGACACAGACACACACACACACACACACACACGCACGCACACACATGGACATTCCTAGGCCTCAGCGGTTCCTGTGAACAGAACCTCGAACTCCCTCCATTTGGGTCATATCTGACCTGTGAGAAGATGGCACTATCGTACTCATTCCAACTGTCGACACAAGATTGAGCCTCTAACATATCTGGAATATCTCATAACCTAGCATGGAATTTCCTACCATACACACTGCTATGTTGAAAACTCAGCCACCTCTTTGTTTATTGCTGGTCATGGGGTTTGAACTCTGGGTCAGGGCACTGACTTTCAGCTCTTCAGCTGAAGATGATCACTCTACCACTTGAGCCACAGCGCCAGTTCCTGTTTTCTGGTGGTTCATTGGATATGAAGTATCACCAAGCTGGCCTTGAACTTTGGTCTTTACATCTCAGCTTTATGAGTAGCTAGGATGCCAGTTGTGAGCCACCAGCAGCACCCTGCTTTAGCCACATTCATATACCCAGAGGAAACCCAATTTGTCAGGCCACGAACTTCTTGCAGCCCTTGACTTCAAACTTTGACACTCAGCATCCAAATCCATCCTTCAATGGAGAAAATACAGGCACAACAATCCGACCTCTGCACCCATTCACCCACTCACTGCCTGCCAAAGGCCTCATCCTCTTGAGTACTTGGTAAGGGAGTGCCCATCCTACTGTGGCTTCAAACTGGGGAAAACTTGGGGAGTTCTTAGAAATGTCTGTACAGTGAGGCCAACACCTGGTCTCTCAACCACAGCACCCCCACACACACCTCCACATTTTTGCAGGCAAAGATGGTTTACTTTCTTTCTTTTTTTTGGTTGTAGGGTTTGAACTCTGGGCCTGGGTGCTTTCCCTGAGCTCTTCAGCTCAAGGCTTGAGCCACAGCACCCCTTCTGGTTTTGTGGTGGTTTGTTGGATATAAGAGTCTCAGGGCCGGGAGGCTGAGATCTGAGGATCACGGTTCAAAGACAGCCCGGGCAGGAGAGACCGTGAGACTCCTATCTCCAATAAACCACCAGAAAACCGGAAGTGGCGCTGTAGCTCAAGTGGTAGAGCGCTCGCCTTGAGCTGAAGAGCTGAGGAACAGTGCCCAGGCCCAGAGTTCAAGCCCCACGAATGACAAAAAAAAAAAAAAAAGAAGAAGAAGAAGAGTCTCAGGGTCTTTCCTACCCAGGCTGGCTTTGAACTGTGATCTTCAGATCTCACCTCCTGAGTACCGAGGATGACAGTCATAAGCTACTGGCACCTGGCTAAAGATACTTTTCCATGATTGTCATCTTATCTCCTTAGGAGACTAAGATCTGAGGACTGCAGTTGGATGCCACCCTTGGCAACAAGTCCATGAGAACTCTTTATCTCCAATTAAACCCAAAAAAGCTAGAAGTAAAGCTCTGGTTCAAATGTTAGAGTCCTATCATGGAGCATAAAAGACAAGACAACCCCTAATTTTAAGCATTTCCTAGCAAAGATCCACTCAAGAAAGGGAAGCAGGTGAGCACACGGGTGCTCAAAGCTCACACGTAATAATCAAGACTCTCAGAAAAGATCCCACCCTGCTATGATTCTCTAGATAATTTGTCCTACACCATGGCAGTCTTAGATGGGACTGACTATGCAACAAATTAGGACGTTCAAGTATGATCTCATACTGAGGATCCCCGGACATTATCAAAGACTCAGGATCTCTCAGAGTCCTGCCTCAACACTGGACAGTAAAATGAGATCTAGTAATCCAAACACATGATATGGGAACCAAAGGGTTTCTTGGTCAAGGGACTGAGACTGGGGAGCTCTAGCTCCCTCTCTCTTGGGAAGGTGAAAAGGGCTGTTCTATCCCAGGAATGTTCCTCTGTTTGAGTATTATCAAAAAAGCAACCCTGCTCAGATCCTAGTGCCTCTGGTTTTCCCACCAGTCTCTACCCAGCCCTGCCCCACCTTCAGCCTGCCCTCTCTGAATCCCAAATCTGCCATCTAGATTAAAGACTGAGCCACCAAAGAGACCCCCTTCTGCCACTGAGAATGGCAGTCACAGGGCCCTAGCACCTTCTATATGAAGTCTCAGAGCAACATGGGTCCCAACTCCCGCCCTCATTCCCAGGCTGTCCTGTGCCAGTGGCATGCTTACCTCTGACTCTCATGGAGGAATGAACACCAGGGGTGTCATCTTCAGATGAAGCCCGATTGAGCACTCGAAAGCCCCAGCCCCCAAGGTTGTACTGCACAGGCATCCTGCAGTGAACGACAGCCAGGTCGTCAACGGTGAAACCAAGGTGCCAGGAATTTTAACAGCATTGTGGCTGGATCAAAGGCTCGATCACTGGTAGTCTGGTTTGTCAGGTGAGATCATAGCTAAAATATCCTGACACACCTGACCTGGGATCATCCTCCCTCTTCATCTTCCTAATTATCACTTGCCCCCGCCCTTTACACACCCTCACCCCAATACCTCCCTAGCCCTTGGACACTTTCTTCTTATCTGACCAGAAAATAAACTCGTTGGGGCCAGGGATGATTTAAATCTGGTAACCCACCCTGATCCCTAGGGTCTACTGAGGCTGCTCTGCACTCGGTTGAGCACACAGCTCCTGGATGTCATGAACTTGCTGAGGGGTCAGTCGCTTGATCCAACATACTGGCTTTGATCTCTGAAACTGTCCCTACAGAGCTTGTGAATGGTTGGCTCCCTTGATCCAGGGACACCAAACCAAGTCTTGCATGTTATCCCTTCTTCCTTCCTTTCCTCTTTTTCTCCCTCTGTCCTTCCCTCCTCTCTCTCTGTCTCTCTCTGTCTCTGTCTATGTCTCTCTCTCTGTTTCTGTCTCTGTCTTTCATTTCTTTGTGTCAGTCATGTGCCTTGAACTCGGAGCCTAGGTGCTATCCCTGAGCCTTTTTACTCAAGGCTAGCAGTCTATGGCTCGAGGCATACATCCACTTCTGTTGTTTTGTTTTTGGTAGTTAATTGAAGACAAGAGTCTTACAGGCTTTCCTGCTTGGGCCAAAAGTCTCCATCCTTGGATCTCAGCTTCCTAAGTAAGTAGGATGACAGGCCTGAAGCACCAGCATCCAGCTCAAACCAAGGTTTCTTGATGTTCTGTGGAAACAGCCTGGAACCTTTCATTGTCTAAGACCTCCCAGAGCATGGTGCACACTGTATATGTTTGTTGGATAAATAAATGAGCATCTGTCTATGACAATACTACAGAAAAGTCCCATCTGATTCAGGTAACTATCCCCTGTAATTATTCCTCTGATGAAGCCTGATGTAGCTCTCCCACAGTTCTCTCTCCTCCCTCTTCATGCCCTCCTGGTGGCACCACACTTAACTGTTTTGACTCATAGGATGTGAGCTATGATGTACTCACTGTATTCCAGGGCCTCTAGGATGCCTATCTTCTCAAAGATCTCTGTCCAGCGGCTGACCAGCTCTGTGGCACTCAATTCCCCACTCAGGTATGAACAAGTTTGCCATGAGCTGAATGACTGGCTCAAGAGGCCTCCTCTCCTCCCCCTGGGACCAGCCAGGATGGTCTACCACATCCGCCCCCAAGATTCATGTTGCAGACAAAGGATCTTTGAGGCAGCCTGGGGTCTCTGAATCTCCGATAATCCAGTGCAGTTGCTGGGAATCGTCTCTACTCACAGCTGGCAGGCTGGGGATGGCAAGGTCACAATCTCTGCTCCCCAGGACGTCCCCGACTTAGGTGGTCACCCTAGAGAGAACTGGAGGAGATTCAGCAGCTGCCAGAGAAAAGCTTAGTCAAGGCACAAGGTTCAAAGCAAGAAAATAATCTGGCTTGGGACCTCTGCCTGTGACACTTTGAATGACATTTTTGGCAGCTAAAAACGTCCATCCAAGGCATTCGTGGAAATTGCCAGCTTAAATAAAAAAAACCTGGAAAATGTAGCATTTAAATTGTCCCAATCAAACTTAAAGGGTTCCAAAATCAGTGGTCCCCTTTTGCTTCCAGACAGCCTACAGCAGGTTACAGAAACTGGCATTCATCAATCCCTATCTAACTGCCATATCCTGATACCAAGCGGGCTCCAGCAGGGGGAATGGACTTACCTACCACTGTCCAGCATGAAACGTCCCAGACAGGACACAGATTGGAGTCTGCAGGAATCCAGGGAGGATTGACCACTGGTGCACTGCCCCGGGAGACAATCCATACCACCAGTGGGGCCCCGGAGCCCTGGGCTTGGATGCCCACAGAGACCATAATCGCCCTAGGTAAGGTTCCCCTCTCATCCTCGGTCATGGTGAAACATGTGCCATGTCACACTGTACTCCAGCCCCCAAAACCTCATAGCTTCACAGCCCCTGCCCTACCCTTTCCCCCATCTCCTTCCCTAATTATGTTTGGCAGACACATTCCCAACCCTTAAATTAGCTCCAACTATACACTGAGAGCAAAGTGTCTGTCTGGAAGAATGTGGCTGTGGACACACTTGCCTCACCAAGCTTCTGGCCTGGGATAGAAGGACAGGTGTCCACTCGAGTTCACACAGGTCTCCTAGGGGAGGGCCACGCAGGCCCAGCAGCTATTGTGGGCTACAGGAAAGGGGGAAAAGTGAGGTGGAAAGAGGAGGAAAGGAATGTCTACTGAAATCTTCCATAACGGACCCATGAAACTGTGAAGGAGAAAACAAAAATTGTGGCTGGGTTCATACTTGGTACTGATGAAAAAAGAACAACAACAAGTACATACACACAGAGAAATAAAATGCTTTTGCTGTTTTTAGACATGGTGACACACACACACACACACACACACACACACACACACACACACACACACACACACACACACACACACACATCCAGAACAGTGACAGAAGTGTCTTCCATGCAGCACCTACAATTTGCCAAATGATCACTCACCTGAGCACAGTCAGGCTGTACAAGGAGAAAGATGATCTCTCTCTCTCTCTCTCTCTCTCTCTCTCTCTCTCTCTCTCTCTCTCTCTCTCTCTCTCTCTCTCTCTCTCTCTCTCTCTCTCTCTCTCTCTCTCATGCACACACACACACACAGACACACACACACACACACAGACACACACTCAGACTCAGAGTAGTGCCTCTCTTAAGTTTGTTGGTTACTCATCTGGGGCAATGTACAGCTAGATCATGCATGTTCCCATTCCCCATTCCCTTTTCAGAAACAAGGGTTCCCACCCAAAGGGAGCACCACTGTAATGACACAGCACCACCCTGCCTCTCGCCTTCTCCAGCGCCAAACTCTTCCCCTTGGGAACAACTAGCCTTATATCCCCATTCACCAAAACCCTAAGCCAGGACACTGGGTGAAGGAATCCCCAGACAGCTGGCTCCTCAGAGCAAGGACTGAAAACAAGCAGGGGGTCATGGGGTCCCCAAGGGAATGTCTAACCTGGGGTGGGCATGGTGTTGAGGAAATGGATGGGGTTTTAAAGGCTACACACATGGACACACTCCCTACTTCCAGCCTAGATGCTTCTGGGAGACTGGGTGGATTCTTGGAGGGACAAGGAGAACAGATGGACCAGGAGCACCAGCAGATGCTGGAAGAGCTGGGAAATGTGACCAAACTGTGAGTACTATTGACAGCTGGGGTGGGGGGTACAGGCCAGGTGTATATGTGTCAGAGAGAGTGTGTTCCTCCCAGATATTCACCTTTCATCTGACCCCCAGCGCTGTCACCTACCTAGTGGGATTTTCTGATACCCTCCTCAGGTGAGAGGGTGACTGAGAACAGAGGACAAGAACTCACACAGCAAATGGCCCCTATCTTCGGCATCCAATACCCCCCACCCCCAGAAAAAAGGAAAAGACCTGAGAAGGCAGGTGTTGAGTTGCTGCTCCCCACCTCTTTATAAAGCCACAAAATTCCAACCTAGGAGAGGAAGTGTGAAGATGTGGGGCTATGTGGTTCCCACTGCTCCAGGCCAGGGGTTTGGTGATGCCCCCTTCTCACCCAACCCTCCATCTCCCCATTTCCTGGGACACTGACACTAGGGATGGGGGTGGGATCCTTGGGATGACACCCACTCCCCCCCCACTCCTGGGGAGTATTTGTGGCATAACCAGGGCTGGCCCCTGGCACAGGTGAGGCAAGGTTGGGATGTGAGAAGGGAAGTGGGAGTCGCGGGTCTGGGTGGGGTGGGGAAGGGAGAGGTCACAAGGTGCGGGCCTATGGGACAGCCACTCATGTGTGCTGCTGGCAGATGCTATAGCCTGCCATTCTGGGTGTAGCAGGAAGCAATGGCAGCATCATGGCAGATGCTCAGGCCCAGAGCAGAGGATGGGGTCCAGGACGTTGTCAGGGCCACAAGCTGGCCTGGGGCACATCACTGGATGACTCAGAGGCCCTGCCGGTCCGAGCCAGCAGCCCATGTTTGAAACGTGATGCCACGGGGACAGCAGGAAAGGGGGCCAGGACAGGGACTGGCAGGTGGCAGGGCTGAGCCCACCTTAGGCCCAGCTATGCTCATGGCACTGGAATCTCAGACTCAGTGCCTCCTTGGCCTCTGAGCCTCCCAGGGCCTTTGGGAGGGATGTGATTGCTGTGCTGGCTTTGTGTGCTCTGTGCTCCTGGCACAGACCTGTGATCCTACAGCAGCAGAAGCCAGCCATTGATATCGCCTTCCCTGGTGCTTGTTCCTGCTCTTCTCTCTGCTGTCTCTCTCTGACCCCCACTTTTCTCCTGGGCTGCCACACCCACGCTGCACAAGTGAGCCA
Organism: Dipodomys merriami; assembly: GCF_024711535.1. NCBI lineage: Eukaryota > Metazoa > Chordata > Mammalia > Rodentia > Heteromyidae > Dipodomys > Dipodomys merriami. The sequence continues at coordinate 207,311 of NW_027202506.1, read as the reverse complement.
GCCCCCATGTGCCCCTGGCTGCAGCAGATATGTGTCCCCTCGGCCACATCCTTTCCTCTCCTCAGTCATGCCCCCTCCCCACTCGACCACACCCCCCATCCCTGACCTTTTGGTGCCCTGACTGCCCTAAGGCTAACAGGCCATGAAAGAAGCAGCCTCACCTCAGCTCAGGACTTCCTCCCAAACCCAGCAGCTGCCCATGGAATCGAACCCCTCCCTCTGCCCAAAGGCTGGGAGAGACTCTTCTCTATCCACCTCACACACTAAGCAGGTGCACAGTTACCCTCTGTTAGTGTGTGTGTGTGTGTGTGTGTGTGTGTGTGTGTGTGTGTGTGTGTGTGTGTGTGTGTGTGTGTGTGATTTTCAGGGATACCTACCTCACAAGGACTCAGAACATAGCACCCTTTTGGATGACAGCACACAGCATACTTTAAAAAAATATCACAAAGAAATCTGTGTAATGGACTCAGCACAATGCGCCTTTTGAAGGACTCAGCACATAACACCCTTTGGGATCCTCATGGTAATCTAATGACCAATAAAATTAGACATGCCATTTTGACATCACCAAGCTTAAATATCATAAAATTATGACAGCATACATCATAGTGAAATTATAGACATATTGTGAATGCCTATTTTGTGATTTCATTCTAGTTCAAGCAAGCAATATTGGTGGATATCAGAAATCCATTGTGACCTCAAAGCCATTGTGACTTGAAAATCCTTTTGTGATATCATAGTGCCATTGTGATATCATTAACCTGTTGTGACATCACAAAGCTGTCCTGTCCATTGTGACCTCCTCACCAATGTGACATCACAAAGCCATTGTTATATCACATTGCTGTTGTGACATTACTATCACCCTGAGACCTCCCAAACCAATTATGACTTCTTTAGCACCTTTGAAAAAACACATGGCCTTTGTGACACCACAGTCCCTTTTTGTATCCATATCTTCATTGTGAAATGTCAATTGAGATCAGATATGCCATTGTGATATCACAAACATTTACAATATAATCATACTGTGACATCACATTGTCATTATGACAACATCAGGTCATTATGATATCCCAAATCTATAATGATATCATGCCATTATGACATCACATTTTCATTGTGACATCATATTTACATTATGAATGCCTATTATGTTATTTCATTATATTTCAAATGTGGCATGTGGGTTCATATCACAAACACATTTTGACTTCATAACCATTGTGACATCACAATCCCTTTGAGACAAAATGTTGCCATTGTGATATCTCTAAACAACTGTGACACCTCAAACATGTCCTGTCTTCATAAGTTTTGACATGTTGCCACTGTGTTATGTTAGGACCATTGAGAGCTCATTCTATTTTTGACCTCATATTATTTCAGGTATGACATAAAATATTAATAATGTACTGTGACATCTTAAGTATTGTGACATCACACTGCTAGATGTAATGACCATTGTGTCACATTGTCACATCACATATCTATTCGACTTCATCACATTTATGCCAACAAATGCCTTTGGAATCCTCACAATCCCATTCTAAACTCATATACTCACTGTGAGCTATTGACAATTGAGGAGTCGAATGCCATTGTCACATCACCAATCTATTGCAACATCACAAAACTATTTTGAACTCATCACTATTATGGCATCACCAACTAATTGTGATTATAACAACACTCTTATGACATTATAATTTGACATCATATTACAATTGTGATATTACTGTACCATCATGCTTTCACAAACCTATTACGACCTCAACAAGCCTTTGGGACATCAAGCTCCTTTGGGACATCAAGCTCCTTTTCTGAATTTGTATCATTGTGAACTTGTAGCAATTGAAATTTGAAATAAGGTGTGATATTACAAACTCGTTTGACATCACTTACACATTTTTATATCATTAACACTTTGACAAATGAAACCTGTTAGGAACCTTAGCACTTTTGACAAAAATAACATGGCCTTTGTGTCATCACAGTTCATTTGTGTATGTCATCGTGACTTCATTCTCATATCCTCATTATAAACTAATGGCAGTTAAGATCTGACATGCCATTGTGACATCACAAATCCTTTGTGACATCATCAAACTGTCATTATGATATCATCAGCTCATTGTGACATCACCAATCTACAGTGATATCATAACTTTAAGACATCACATTGCCATTTTGCTGTCATAGACATATTGTGAATATATATCCTGTGATTTCATTCTATTTCAAATGTGTCATAATAGTTGATATCAGAAACACATTGTGACCTCATATCCATTGTAACATTATAAACCCTGTGTGATGTCATAACCATTGTGACACCATATTTTTGTTATCACATCTTTAGCTTATGGTGACAACACAAAATGAGAATGACATTATAGCATTTGCCATTATGTAATTGTGACATCATATTCACATTATGAATGCCAAATCTGTGATTTCATTGTATTTGAAATGTGGCATGTGGGTTGATATCAGAAACTCATTGTGATGTCATAACCATTGTCACATCAGAATCCCTTTGTGACATCAATTTGGCAATGTGACATCACAATAGCAATATGATGCTACTAAGGCACCATGATATCACAATGGTCATGAACTCACAATGGGCTTCTGATATCAACCGACATGCCACATTAGAAATAGAATCAAATAACATAATAGGCAAACACAACATGTCTATGATATCAGAATGACAATGAGATGTTACAATGCTATGAAGTCATTGTAGTTTTACATGTCAAAATGAGCTGATGGTGTCATAATGGCAACATGATGTCACAATTATGATAATGTCAGAAAGGATTTTTTAATGTTTAAATGGTATGTCTGATGTCAGTTGTCAGTTCCCCATGAGGATATGGATACAAAAATGTTCTGTGATGTCACAGAGGCCATGTGTGTTTTCAAAGGTGGTAAGAGGTCATAACAGGTTTCAAAGGGAAAAATGTGATCCATAATGTCACAATGAAAATGAGATGTCCCATTGGGTTTTTGATGTCACAATGGTGATGAGGTCAAAATGGTTTAGTAATGTCACAGTTTGTAATATCAGAATGATACATCCAATTTCAATTACTCATAATTCAATATGAGGATACCGGGTGATAGAAGGAGCTTCATAGTATGTGCTCATACTATGTGAAAACCCAATGGAACAGTGATTTCACAATGACAATGTGATGTCTCAACATCATGTTATAATAATGTTTTGATGTCACAATTGGTGATGCCATACTGATGAGGAGGTCACAATAGATTTGAGATGTCCCAAGGGGTTGATGTCACAATGGCATGTGGGATCTTAATTTTCATTAACTCACCATGAGTATATGAGTTTGGGGAGGGATTCTGATGTCACCAAAATAAATGCAGTCAAGAAAGTGAAGAACTAACAGGTCTGAGATGTCACAAAGTGACACAATGGTTATGATGTCCAGGGGTGTGATATCATGATGTTACATTGGATTTTAGATATCTCATGTCATATTTGAAATATGAAGTCGAACACAGATTTTCAACTTACAAAGCGCCTAAGATATCACAATGGCATTTCACAAAAGTTATGAGGACAGGAGAGGTATTTGATGTCACAGTGGATTAATGATATAACAAATGCAAAGTGCTGTGACAAAGACATTTTGATGTGACAAAGGTTATGAGTTCATAATGATTTCCTGATATCAACCCACATGGCACATTTGAAATAGAATGAAATCAAAGTATAGGCATTCACAATGGGTCTATGACATTAAAGTGACAAGGTGATGTCAAGGCAGCAATGTTCGATAGGATATGTACTCATTACCTTACTCATGTAACTGTAATCCCTCTGTACAGTACACTTACAATAAAAAAACGTACAGAAGAAAAAAAGAGAAAAAATGGTATTGTGTCATTGCGGTTTTGTGTTGTCACAATGAGATGATGGTGTCATGATGACAATGTGATTTCACAGTCATAATTATTGTACAAAGTATTTGTGATGCTACAATGCTATGTGTGATCACAATTTTCATTAGTTCACTATGAGGATATGGGTACACAAAGGGTCTGTGATGACACAGAGGTCATGTGTATTTTAAAGGTGCTAAGAGTTCACAATTGCTTTGTGATGTCACAATGTGATTGTGAAGGCACAACAGTAATGTGATATCACAATGGGTTTTTGATGTCACAGTGATGATGAGGTCACAATGAGTTTGTGATGTCACTATGAGTTTGTAGTATTACAATGACATGTCCAATTTCAATTTCTACTAGTTCAAAATGAGGATACAATTTCAAAGAAAGAATCTGAAGCTCCAAAGACCATGAACTGTTAGTCATAACGTGTGATATGCTGCCATTAGGATGTTTTAGGCCTTTAGTAAGCTTATATTCTGTTTTCAAATTCATAATTCAGGCATGACATCTGATATCAGAAATTGACTCTGACAATATGAACATTGTGACATCACATTGATAGACATCAAGACCATGGTGTCACATTGTGAACTCACAAATGTGTTAGGACTTCATCATATTTGCCTCAACACATGACTTTGGAGACAACACAGTCCTTTTGTGAACTCATATCTTCATTTTGAATTAAAGACATTTGAGAATCGGCATGTCATTGTGACATTTCAAACCAATTGTGACAGCACAAACCTATTATAGTAGAAACACATTGTGATATAATAGCCATTGTGGTAGCACAATCCCTTTTTGACCCCATATTTCCATAGTGATATCACTAACCCACTGTGAAATTCCAATCCTCTCATACCCAATCCAGGTATGAAATGTGATACCTGAATCCAGTGTGACATCTAGATCATGGTGACATCACACTGATAGATGTTATGAGCATTTTGTCATATTCTGACAACACACACCTGTTAGGATTTCATCATTTTTGAGACAATGCATGATTTTGGAGACATTACAGTCCCTTTGTGAGCCCATATACTCATTGTGAGTTGACAATTGAGATCACATGTGTCATTTTGATGTCACCAACCCATTGTGACATCACACACCTCTTGTAAACTCATCACCAGTATGGCATCACCAATTGTGGTAACAAAACTTTATTAAGTCATCATATTGCAACATCCCATTGCCATAGCGATATCACTGTTCCAATGTTTTTTCAAAAACCTAGTATGTCTTCATAGCATTTTAGAAAATTCATGGCCTTTTATACTTCAGTCTTCTTCTGTGAACTCATATCCTCATTGCGAAATAGTAGCAACTGAAATTGGACATGTGAGTATGAGATGTGACTTCACAAAACGTTGATTTCATCACCAATATAACATTACAAACCCATTGTAAGCTTTCATTGCCATTTGATATCACTATCACATTGTGACATCCCAAACCTATTTGGACCTCTCAGCACATTTGAAAAAACACATGGCCTTTGTGACATCACAGTCCCTTTGTGTAACTATACCCTGATTATGAACTGACAATTGATATAAGACATGCCATTGTAACATCATGAACTCTTTGAGACATCACCAGTGTCACATAACATTCTCATTATGACAGGATTAACTACTTTTGACATCACAAAACTATGACAAGATAGCATTATGAGATCATATTGTCATTGTCGAGCTTGATCTCTGGGCTTGGGTTTTGTCTCTGCTCTTCAGCTCAAGGCAAGCAATCTATCGCTTCAGTCACAGCACCACTTCTGGTTTTCTAATGGTTTTTATTGGAGGTAGTCTCATGGACTTTCCTGCCTAAAGTGGCTTTGAAGTGCAATCCTTAGATCTCAGCCTCCTGAGTATCTTGGATTAGTCATGAGCCACTGGCGCCCGGCCTTTTCATTTTTTTTTTCAAATTTGACATGTGTGTTCATATCAGAAACATAATGTGACCTCATAACCATTGTAACATCATAAATAAGCAGTGACATCAAATTGTCATTATGACACCTTCGTCTCGTTGTGACATCACCAAACAACAATGACATCATAGCATGATAAATCACAATGACATTGTTACATCATAGTCATAGCAGTGTGAAGGCCTATTCTGTGAATTCATTCTATATCAGTAACCCATTTTGACCATATAACCATTGTGATATCACAATCTTTTGTGACGTCATTAATCTGCTGTGCCATCACAAACCAGTCCTTATAAGTTTTGTGACATGCTGCCTTTGTCATATGTTAAGCCCTTTTTTAGCTCATAATCTGTTTTAAATCTCATATTTCTGTTATGACATGTGATATCAGAAATCCCCTGTGACATCATACTGCTATATATCATGAGTATTGTGTCACATTGTGACATCACAAACCTGTTAGAACGGCATCACATTTGTGACAACACATGCCTTTGGAAACATTACAGTCCCTTTTTGAAATCATATATTCATTGCCAATTAATGACAATTGAGATCTGCCATGCCACTCTGACATCATGAACCCTTTCTGACATCACAAACTTATTGTGACCTCATCACGAGAATGGCATCAACAACTAATTGTGGTATCAAAGCATTATTTTGACATGATATTGTGGTATTGCCATTGTGATATCACTGTCCCATTGTGTTTTTACAAACATATGGCCACATCACATCTTAGAAAATTCATGGCCTTTGAGACTTCAAGCTCTTTCTGTGAACTCGTGTACTTATAACTTCTAAGGCAAATAGACAAACCAGCAAGTCACATTTAGTATAATAATCCAGTTTACACTAGAAAGCGGACTGTGATTACCTTATGCTGGACCGGATACACAGGTCCAAGAGCAGCCTTGACCACCAAACCTCAGACCTTCAATGGGCAGCCCCACCCTTTCTTTATTGGTCCGCAAACCACCAGTCAAAAAATTATGATCTCCAAAACTCCAAACCTCAATGGGCAAGGCTTTTTACTTTTCCATTCCTCCCTCCTTCACTACAGACTTGTCCTTCCTTCCTGGTCTTTCCCTATTTCCCTTCCACCACTTCCTTCTGGCCTCTCCAGTCTCCACAGGCCTGCCCTACTCTGCCCCAGTGAACACTTGCCAACCTTCTGCTCTCCCTCAACTTCCTCTCCTCTCAAGTTTTTCCCTTCCTGCTGTCTCACCACTTTCTTCCATCTGGGTAGCTTTCATTTTTATGTCCCCTTCCAATGTTCTGAAAATGCACTTCATATATAGGTTGTACCCCTCCTCACTCCAATGTGTCTTCTGCCTAACAGTTTTCAACCGTCACTTCCCAAACTGCCCAATGTTCAATTACTTCTTGACAGCTCACCATGTGAGGCTTGACACCTCCACCTTTGGCGGTATTCCCCACACTCTCCGGTGGGCCAGGCCAAGAATTTATAATGATTATCAGCTCCCACAGAGAATTCTGGCCTCACTGGTTATTACAGTATCCTCATAGTGAATTAGAAGAAATTGAAATTGTATATGTCATTGTTATATTACTTGATGAGATATCACTAACCCATTGTGACCTCATCACCGTGGTGACATCACAAACTCATTGTGATATCACATTGCCATTGTGTCACCATGCTCACATTGTGACATCCCAATCCTATTATGACCTCAGAAGCTTTGAAAGAAAGCATGGCCATTGTGTCATCACAGGACCTTTGTTTACCCAAATCCTCATTTTGAGCTAATGACAATTGAGATCAGACATGCCATTTTAACATCTCAAAACCTTTGTGACATCATCACCACTGTAACATCACATTGTCATTAAGACAACATCATCCCATTGTAACATCATAAAACAACAATGACATCATAGAATTATGACATCACATGGCCATTGTGATGTCACAGATACATTGGAATGTCTATTCTGTGATTTCATTCTATTTCAAATGTGACAGGTGTGTTGATATCAGAAATAGATTGTGAACACATAACCATTATGGCATCACAATACCTCGATGACTCTACATTGCCAGTATGATATCACTAACCCACTGTCTCTCCTATCTTCATAAATGTTTTGACATGCTGCCAGTGTGAACTCTGGCCTCTTTAAGCTCATAAATTGTTTAACTCATAATACTTCAGGTATGACATGTGATATCAGAAATCCACTGTGACATCACGACCACTGTGACATCACACTGACAGATGTCATGACCACTGATTCACATTGTGACATCACAAACCTGTTAATACTCATTCCACTTGTGCCAACATATGCCTTTGGATACATTATGCCTTGTGAACTTATGTATTTATTGTTAGAGACCTGGCATGAGATTGTGACATCAACATCCCATTGTGAAATCACAAATCTATGTGACCTCATCAGCTGTATGGCATTACCAACTATTTGTGACTTCAAAACAATACTATCCCATGTAATGGTAACATCACATTGCCAGTGGGATATCTCTGTCCCATTGCATTTTCACCAATCTCTTATGTCCGCATAATATTTTACAAAATCCATGGCTTTTCTGACTTCTTGCTCCTTATGTAAATGCGTATCTTCATTGTGATCTAGTAGAATGAAATTAGATATATAATGGTGATATTACAAATTCATTGTGACATCACTATCCAAGTGTGACTTTATCACCACTGTGACATCACAAACCCATTGTGACATCACATTTCCACAGTGATATCACGATCACCTTGTGATATCCCAAATCTGTTGTGACCTCTTAGCACCTCTTAGCAACTGACATCAGACATGCCATTGTACCATTACAAACGTTTTGTGACATCATCTCCAGAGTGAGATCACATTGTTGATAGCATACCATGAGCCCATTGTGATATCCCTAAATGACAATGACACCATAGCATTATGACATCACATATTCATTGTGAGGTCCTAGAGACAATGTGACTGCCTATTCTGTGATTTCATTCTATCTCAAATGTGGCATATAGGTTGATTTCAGAAACCCATTGTGACCACATCACCATTGTGACATTACAATCCCTTTGTGACCTCATATTGACATTGTGATATCATTAATGCAATGTAACATCACAAATCTGTCTTGTCCTTATACATTTTATAACAAGCTACTACCTTGACCTGGGCTGGATGCCCAGCCTCAACCATGCAGCCTCAAACATGAACCCTCAGAACTCCACAGAGCAGCACAGCCATTTGTTAACTGGTCTTCAAACAACCAACCCCAATAATAATGATATCCAAAGCTCCACATTTCAAAGGACAAGGCTTTTTCTTATCTCCTCATCCTCCTTCACTACAGACCTGTCTGACATTTCAGGTCTTATTTTTTTTCCTTCCACCATTCCCTTCTTCTCTTCAGGCTGTTCTACTCTTGACAGGCCTGCCGTGCCCTATCCAGGTGTCCAGGTGCCATCCTTCAGCTCCTGCTCTCCCTCAATTTCCTTTCCTCCAAGCTCTTTATCCTCCTGCAGTCTCATCACTTCTTTCCTTCCAGGTCTTTCCCCTTTTTCTGTCCCCTTCTGTTGCTCTGAACATGCAGCCTATATTTAGGCCGTACCCTTCCCCTACTGCAATATTTTTCCTACATAACAGTTTTCAATCATCACTTCCCAAATGGCCATGCCCAATCACTTCTTGGCAGCTCACCATGTGGGGCTTGACATCCTATCTCCTTCAACAGCATCATACACCTCTCTCTCTGGTGGTCCAAACCAAGAGGCCATGATGACTATCTGTTCCCGTGGATTATACGGGCACTGATGGTTATTACACTGTCCTCACGGTGAACTAGGAGCAATTGAAATTGGACAAATAATTGTGATATTACAAACTCGTGACATAACTAACCCATTGTGACCTCATCACCACTGTGACATCACAAACCCATTGTGACAGCACATTGATATTTTTAATACCAGTATCACATTGTTATATCCCAAATCTATTATGACCTCTTATGCATTTTGAAAAAAATACATAGCTTTGTGGCATCGCATTCCCTTTGTGTACTCAAATCCCCACTGTGAAATATTGACAATTAAGAATCAGACATGACATTTTAACATCAAAAACAGTTTGTGAGTTTATCACAATTGTGACATCACATTGTCATTTTGACACCATCTGTTCATTGTGAAATCACAAAATTAAAATGATATGATATATTTATAACTTCACCTTGTCATGTGACATCATAGACACATTATTAATGCCTTTTCTCGTATTTCATTCTATTTAAAATGTGGCCTGTAGGTTGATATCATAAGCAAATCAAGAACTCCTAACCATTGTGACATTAAAATCCCTTTGTACATCACATTTCCATTGGGATATCTCCAACACACTGTGACATCACAAACCCATTCTGTCATCATAACTTTTGTGACATACTGCAACTCTAATACCTTTGGCTTTTTTGTCCTCATAATCTGTTGTCAACCTCATTAGATTTCACATATGACACTTGATATCACAAATTCCCAGTGACATCATGACTATGGTGAGATCACACTGCCAGATTTCATAACCATTGTGTCAAATTTTAACCTCACAAACCTTTTAGGATTTCAATATATTTGTGACAACACATACTTTTGGAGAAACCACAATCCCTTAGTGAAATCCTATACTTATTGTAAGTTAAAGACAATTGGGAACCATCATGTCATTGTGACATGCCCAACACATTGTGACATCACCAATCTTTTGTGACCTCATCACCAATTGTGACAACAACACAATATTTTGACATGATGTAGTGAGTTGATATTGCCATGATGCTATCTGACCCATTGTGTATTCACAAACCTAATATGACCCCATAACTTTAAAAAAATTCATGTCCATTAGGACTTCAAGATCCTTCTGTGAACTTGTATGCACATTGTGAAATACTAGCAATTGAAATTGGACCTGTGTTTGAGATATTACAAAATTATTATGTCATCAAAAACCCTTGGTGACCTCATCACAACAGTTTATCATAAAGCTATCATGACCGTTAAGTACCTTTGAAAACACACATGGCATTTGTGACATCACAGTCCCTTTGTATGCCCATATCCTCATTGTGAACACATGACAATGGAATTCATACATGCCATTGTAACATCACCATTTGTTACCCCATCACAAATAAGACAACAAATATTCATTATGACTCCATTATGTCCTTGCAATGTCACCAATTTATAATAACCTCATAGCATTATGACATTATATTGTCATTGTGAGGTTATAGACACATTGTAAATGCCTATTATCTTAGTTCATTCTATTTCAAATTTGGCATGTGGGTTGATATGAAAAAACCATTATTATCTCATAAATATATGGCATCACAACCACTTTGTGACATCACAGTGCTATGGTGATATCATTAACACCCTGTGACATCACAAACCTGCCCTGTCCTCATAAGTCTTGTGACGTGCTGCAATTGTTTTGACTTAGGCCCTTTATGAGCTTGTAATCTGTTTTCAACCTTATAATATTTGTTATGATATGTGATATCAGAAATCCACTGTGACATCATGACAATTGTGACATCATACTGACAGATATCATGCACATTGTGTCACACTGTGATATCATATTCCTCCTAGGACTTCATCACACTTGTGAAAACACATGCCTTTGAAGATACCACAGTCCATTTGTAAACTCATATTCTCTGTGATTTCATGACAAATGAGATCCTTAATGCCATTTTGGATATCACTAACAAATTGTGACATCATAGACCTACTGTGACCCCTTACCTGTATGGCATCACCAACTAATTGTGACATCAAAACCTTTTGTGATGTCATGTGACACGATGAACATGATATCTGTCAGTGTGATGACACATGGTCATAATGTTAGTGGATTTCTGGTATCTCATGTCATACATGAAATATGAGGTTGAAAACAAATTTTGAGGGCAAAAAGGTCTAAGATATCACAATGTTAGCATGTCACAAAAGTTATAAGGACAGGAGAGTTTTGTGATGTCACATTGTGTTAGTGATATCACAATGGCCCTGTGCTATCACAAAGTGTTTATGATGTCAAAATGATTGTGTAGGCACAAACATGCGTTTTTGATATCAACTCTCATACCACATTTGAAATACAATGAAATCACAGAACAGGCATTCACAATGTGTCTTTGATGTCACTATGAGAATTGTTGTCATAATGCGATTATGTCATTGAGTTTGGTGATGCTCTCATAATGAAAATGTGATGTCACACTGTTGAGGATGTCACAAACACTTTTTGATGTTAAAATGGCATGTCTGATCTCAATTGTCATTGGTTAACAACAAGGATATGGGTACACAAAGTGACTATGATGTTGAAAAAGTCATGTGATTTTTCAAAGGAGCTAATTGATCATAATAGATTTGAGATGTCACAAAGGAATCATGATGTCACAATGACAACATTGTCACAATGGGTTTGTGATGTCGTGTTATGATGATGTCAAAATGGGTTTGTGATGTCATAATGAGTTTGTAATATCACAATCAAATTTCCAATTTCAATTGCAACTAATTTACAAGGAGGATACTGTAATAACCATCAGGGCCACAATAATCTATAGGGTCCGATAATCAGCCAGGCACCATCACCTGGACAGCTGGAGAGGACAAAGTATGCCACCAAAGAATGTGGGGCATTCTGTGGGAGGGGCTGGTGCATTAATCCCCGTCTATTGAGCTGTTAAGAAGTGATTGGGCTTTGGGCAGTTTCAGATGTGACAGTTGAAAACTGTTAGGCAGATGGAGTGTAGGATGGGTACAGATATTTTACAGGCTAGTTGTTCAGAGCAATAGAAGGAAAGAGAAAAAGGGGAAAGTCCTGGAAGAAAGGAAGTGGTGTGATAGCAGAAGGGGAAAGACCTGGGAGAAGAGGAAGTTGAGAGGGGGTAGGAGGTGAAGGATGACAACTGACGATCCAGGCAAAGCAGTTCAGGCGTTTGGAGAGTGGAGAGGCCTAAAGAGAAGAAGGAACTGTTAGAAGGGAAAAATGGAAAGACCTCGAAGGAAGTATAGTTCTGTAGCGAAGGAGAGACAAAGGGAAAGGGAAAAAAAGGCTTGCCCATTGATGTTTGGAGCTTTGGATATCATAATTTTGGTGGTTGGTGGTCTGGAGAACATTTATTATATGTGTCTCAATGGATTCTCTTCAACTATAGACTTCCTAATTTTCAGAGACCTCATCGAGATCATCCATTTGGATGGCATCAGGCCCAGGGAAAAATCCCCATAGGTGAGAGTGTCAACCCTCAGGGTTGAGAGTCTACCTCGAGTTTTTGTCTCCGGAGGACCATCATGGATAAAAGTCATTTAGACTCCACTAGGGGTGCGTCTGTGCAAGCTTGCCAGCCGGTTTTGGGGACCCCTTCTGGAGGTCATTTATGGCATCCTTGGGAAGCCATCTGGGAACTCCTTGAGAGGTCATGTAGGGTTTCTTTGGGAAGCCATCTGGAACATTATCAAGAGTACATCTGCGACTTCCTTGAGAAGCCATCTGAGACCTAACCTGGAGGTCATTTGGGGCCTTCTCCAGGGGCCATATTGGGCTTTATCCAGAGGTCATCTGGTGCTTCCTCAGGAGGCCTCCTGAGACCTCTTCAAAAATAGTCATTGGGGCTTCCTTAAGAGGCAATCTAGGACCACCTCTTGAGGTCATCTGGAACTTCTTTGGGAGGTCATCTCGGGGTACCTTGATGAGAAATGTATGACCATCTTCGGACATCATGTGGGACTTCCTTGAGAAGCCATATAGGGCCTTCTCTGGAGGTCATCTGTGCCTTTCTCAAGAGAGATATCTGGAACCTCCTCTGGAGTTTTTATGTATCCTCCTTGAGTGGCCATCAGGGAGCTACTTGAGAGGTAATCTCAGCTTCCTTGAGAGGACACTATCTTCGGGGGCCATTTTGAACCTCTATGAGAGGTTATCTCGAGCCTCCTACAGAGGACATATGTGACATCCACCAGAGGTCATCTGTGGTCTTCTCAATAGGCAATCTGGGACATTCTCTCTGTCATCTGGGACTTCCTGTAGAGTTCAACATTGAGTGGTGTGGGACATGTAATTTAAGTGTCTGTGACTGTTGGTCTGTGTGTGTATGCTGATAGTTCTATCTGTATCCTGTATGCACTTCTGCTTACTCTTTTTCTCAGGATGGGGGAACAAGGCCTTAAAACTTGCCATATCCAAAAAATATTCTCCCCCAGGGTTATAGAGTCCCTCAGAGGAAGATTCATTGATGTACTCTCTCTCCTGTTCTTTGCCATCAGCACCTCTAATATTAAGTCCTCACATACCGGGGGTTCCGGGAAGATGGCGGAGGAGAAGCTGGAATCTGAACAAGCTCTCGCATAGAAAGTAGGTTTAGAGTTCCAGTGAACAGTCCTAAGCCAGAGAATCACACCAAGTGTACCATCACAGGACAGAGAGCTAGACAAGAGAGGGGAAGCCAAGGAAACGCACCAGCTGCCGCTCCGGCGGCGGGGTCACGGCGGCGACCACCGCCGCGGGAGTCATACCTGAGACACAGAGAGTCGGGGACGAAGGAGCCAGACGCAGCGGACGAGCGGATTCTACTCAACACCAACAAGAACCGACAAGGAGCGAACATCTTCATCCTGCTGTTTGCAGACCAGAGACGACCCAGGATCCAAGACTCGGCGTGAGTACAAGCCCGACATCCTCACTCCTCAGGGAGCAGAGGAGGGAAGGCCACCCCTCCCCCCCCAGCACCGGTGATCTCCATCTTGGATACCGACAAAGCTCGGAGTTGCTGCTAGCTCCAGCTCAGGCCTTGGAATAAAACAAGTCATTTAGCAGGTCACAAGAACTTAACGCCGAAGTGACCTGCCAGACTCAGCTCCATCCAGGGAAAAGTCACCCAGCTCAGGCGCCAGCCATCGGAGTGCCTAGCGTCACTGGGTAACCAGAGCCAGAGGCTGCCCCTCCCTCTAGCAGCTACCACAATCAATTGAAAAACAGAAACCCTGAGAATGGCTCCAGGCTGGGCGCTGTGAGCTCTATCACAAAATAGCCCCAGGGAAAAGCTACTGTTTGTTGAAAGGCCTCAACCCTACCCAGAACCTAGCCTCATAACCACATCCCCCTCTTTTGTGACTCTCAAAGCAGACCACCCTCCCAGAAAACTAACCTGGGAGGGGGATCTCAAAATCTTGGGTAAAGCAGAGCATTTTTCTGCCTCTTCCAACCAACCGACTGAAGAAACCAATCAAGCCACAGGACCTCAAGCTGACCAGAGACTACAACAAGAGACTGGTCGCAGACAAAAGGGAGATACAGGATTCCTCCCACTCCTCCCCCCCCCAAAAAAAAAAAAATCAAAAGACTTTTTTTTCTTTTTTTTTTTTTTTTCTTCTTCTTCTTTTCTTTTTTTTGCTTGTTTTTTGTTTTTTGTTACCTTATATATATATATATATATATATATATATATATATATATATATATATATATAAATTTTTTCCCTTCTAAAACTTTTATTAATCTTTAATTTTTGCCTCTTCTGAAAAAATAATTGTTTTCCAGTAATTTTTTTTTCTCATCTTATAATTTTTATTTTAGGAATACGTGAATGAGAGTTTTCCTTTCTTTTCTTGTCTTCTTTCTCTTTTTCTTTCATTCTTAATTATCTTTTTGTTTTTTATCTAGCTCTACTGAACTTCTGATCTTTTCTTCTCCCTTTCCCATCCTTAAAGCTTTCCACATCTCCTCTATGTCCCTCCCCTTCTCTGAACATATTCACATTCCTCTCTAAATAGACGGTCTTTTAACCTCTATAATAACATTAATTTTTACGTTTCTATTCTTTTTCTGGTCTCTCTTTATTCCCCTTTCCGTCTCTTCTTTTTCTCTCTCTCTCTACTTGCATCCTACCCAACCCATTTCCTGCACTGTGATTAGGACATAGTTAACTCTCCCTGTGCCTCCCCACACCAATCTATTCCTATTTTTTACCCACATCTCTCCCTAATCCTAATAATTTCTGGTTTTCCAAATTCTTTTCTGCGGTTCGAAGTCCTTTAACATATAGTCATTTGATGTTGAATAGATGTATCTGTTGAACTAGATTGTATCTGTAGACTATTGACTGTACAAATGCAAACTTTGGTTGATGGTTGCCTTAAGATAGTGTTCTAGCACAAAACTGGTGCAATCTGTATCTCAAATGGGCCGAGTAAGCCGGAAAAACACAAGAAAAATGGCAAATTCGGGTATCTCAATTCCCAACCTTGATAATCAGGGATTAGAACAGATAAAGAATAATCCAGAGGAGAGTTCCCAAATAGCTCTACAAACACTAATAGCAAACATGATAAATGAGAAGTTTGACAATGTACAAAGGACTCTGTATGAGCGTGATAGGGAGAGAGAGGAGGCATCCCAGAAGTTTATACAGGAACATCATAAGCGTGAGGAAGCTTCTCAAAAACTGATACAGGATTTGCGTGAACAACTTGAGAATACTCAAAGAGAAAGGGAGGAATGGCGTGAGCAGGCAGAAAACACTCAAAGAGAACTGCAGGAATCCCACAGAAGGGAGGAAACTAATCAAAGAGTAATTCACGAATTAAGAGACCAGGTAGAGAATACACAAAGATCACTAAAGACATTCATGGAATCCATTAACAAAGAGCTGAAGGAAGTCAGGGAGACCACAAAGGGAAGGCTGAATGGAACCCAACAGAAGGAATGGGAGTCCAAAGAAACCATAACCAATCAACTAAGTGATTTGAGAACAAACACTGAACACCAAATTAAGGAAGTAAAGAAATTCATACAAGACCTAAAACAGAGCTTCAACAAAGAACTTGAAGCCATCAAAGCTGACCAATTAGAAGGAAAAGAGATAAAAAACAAAGTAGAGAGTCTTGACAGCAGGTTAGACCATGCAGAAGATCGAATCTCAGGGATTGAAGACAGCCTAGATATTATAGAGAAAGAACATACAACCATCCAAGACAAGTCCAAGAAATATGATAGGTCTATCCAACACCTGGAAGACACCATCAGAAGGCCCAATCTAAGGATAATGGGTGTAGAGGAGCACCTAGAAACAGAAGTTAATGGTCTAGGAAATTTGTTTAACAGGATCCTAGCAGAGAACTTCCCAAACATACAAAAAGATAGGCCTATTCAGATACAAGAAGCTTTTAGAACCCCAAATAGACCAGACCAGAATAGGACATCCCACCGTCACATTATAATCCACACAGGATCAACCCAGACCAAGGAAAAGATCCTTAAAGCTGTCAAGGAGAAAAGGTTAATCACCTATAAAGGGAAACCAATTAGAATTACCTCAGATTTCTCACCAGAGACAATCAAAGCAAGAAGAGCCTGGAATGATGTATGCAATGCCCTAAAAACAAACAACTATCAACCAAGAATACTGTACCCAGCTAAACTCTCCTTCATAACTGAAGGCCAAATAAAAACCTTCCATAGCAAAGAAAAATTGAAACAATACATCTCCACCAAACCAGCCCTGCAAAAGATTCTTAAAGATATCCTACACATAGAAAACCAACAAGACCGCAACAAAGGCCAAGAAACTGCACCCAAACTGAGAATCCAAGAACCTTAGGAAGAACCCAGTTTTCACAGCCCCCAAGAAGGTGGATAACATGGCAGGAACTCCCAAATACCTCTCAGTCCTATCTCTTAATGTTAACGGACTGAACTCTCCAATTAAGCGACATAGACTGTCTAGTTGGATTAAAAAACAAGACCCTTCTATCTGCTGCCTGCAGGAGTCACATCTTGCCCGTAAAAACAAACATATTTTCAAGGTTAAAGGCTGGAACAAAATCTACCAAGCAAACGGCCCTCATAAACAGGCGGGAGTTGCAATCCTAATATCAGATAAAATAGACTTCAAATTAAAATTCGTGAGAAGAGATAAAGAAGGTCGCTACATACTAATTAAAGGATCTCTCCTTCAGGAGGATATTACAATTCTAAATATCTATTCGCCAAACAATGGAGCACCCAAATTTATCAAAGAAACACTACTTTCCCTCAAATCCCAGATAGATCCAAAGACATTAATCGTTGGGGATTTTAACACACCACTCTCCCCACTAGATAGATCAACTCGGCAAAAACTCAACAGAGAAACCGCAGATCTAAACAGCTGCATAGATCAACTAGACTTAACAGACATTTACCGAACATTTCACCCAGCAGCATCAGAATACACGTTCTTCTCAGCAGCACATGGGACGTTTTCTAAAATAGACCACATTTTAGGCCACAAAGCAAACTTGTCTAAATTCAGAAACATTGAAGTTATACCTTGCATTCTCTCTGACCACAAGGGAATAAAATTAGAACTCAACACCAAAAGCCACCAAAGAAAGTCCGGTATCACATGGAGGCTGAACAACACACTGCTGAATCATGAGTGGGTCATGGAAGAGATTAGAAAGGAAATTCAAATGTTCATGCTATTCAACAAAAATGAACACACAAATTACCAGCTCCTCTGGGACACAGCAAAGGCAGTACTCAGAGGCAAGTTTATAGCTCTGAGCTCCTACATCAACAAATTGGAGAGATCGGAAACTAATAATTTAATGACACATCTAAACCTCCTTGAAAAAGAGCAGCAAGATAAACCCCAATCCAGTAGACGAAAAGAAATAATCAAAATTAAATCAGAATTAAATGAATTAGAATCCAAAAAAACTATAGAAAGAATCAACAAAACAAAGAGTTGGTTCTTCGAAAAACTTAACAAAATTGACAGACCCTTAGCAAACCTTATCAGAAAAAGGAGAGAACACACCCAAATTAATAAACTCAGAGATGAGAATGGAAACATCACCACGGAAACAACCAAGATTCAGAACATTATAAGGGAATACTTCTCAAAACTTTATGCTAATAAGTTTGAGAACTTGACAGAAATGGACCTTTTCCTAGCAAATATTGACATGCCAAAACTAAACCAAGATGAGTTAAACCAGCTTAACAGGCCCATATCAAGCATCGAAATAGAAACAGCAATAAGAGACCTCCCAGCTAAGAAAAGTCCAGGACCAGATGGTTTTACAGCGGAATTTTACAAGGCCTTCAAAGCAGAGCTCACACCAATACTCCTCCAACTCTTCAATGAAATTGAAAGAGAAAGCTCACTACCGAACACATTCTATGAAGCCATCATAACCCTCATCCCAAAACCAGGCAGGGACTCATCAAAGAAAGAGAACTATAGACCCATTTCTTTGATGAACATTGATGCAAAACTTCTCAACAAAATTTTGGCCAATCGACTTCAACAATTCATCCAAAAAATCATACACCATGATCAAACAGGATTCATTTCAGGGATGCAAAGCTGGTTCAATATACGCAAATCAATTAATATTATTCATCACATCAACAGGAGCAAGAATAAGAACCACATGGTTATCTCAATAGATGCAGAAAAAGCATTTGACAAGATCCAACACCCCTTTATGATGAAGGTTCTGGAAAAATTAGGAATCCATGGAACATTCCTCAATATAATAAAGGCTGTATATGACAAACCTACAGCCAGCATTATACTCAATGGTGAAAAACTAAAGCCATTTCCTCTTAACTCAGGAACAAGACAAGGATGCCCACTCTCTCCACTTCTCTTCAATCTAGTATTAGAATGCCTAGCTACAGCAATAAGACAAGATGCAGACATAAAGGGGATCCAAATAGGGAAAGAAGAAATAAAACTCTCCCTCTTTGCAGATGACATGATCTTGTATTTAAAGAATCCCATAGACTCCACTCCCAAATTACTCAAGCTGATTCAAAACTTTGGCAAAGTAGCAGGTTATAAAATTAACCCCCAAAAATCAATGGCTTTTCTATATGCCAACAATGAGAAAAGTGTGGCTGAAATTAGGAAAGCAACTCCATTTGTAATAGCCCCACAAAAAATAAAATACCTAGGAATTAACTTAACCAAAGAAGTGAAGGACCTCTATGATGAAAACTTTAAAATCTTGAAAAAGGAAATCAACACAGAACTTAAAAAATGGCAAAACCTCCCATGCTCCTGGATTGGCAAGATTAACATCGTGAAAATGGCAATACTTCCCAAGGCTATCTACAAATTCAACGCGATTCCTATCAAAATTCCACCCTCATTCTTCAAGGAAATAGAGGAGGCAATCCAAAAATTCATATGGAACAATAAAAGACCCCGAATAGCAAAAACGCTCCTCAACGGAAAGAACACTGCTGGAGGAATATCAATACCAAATTTCAAACTCTACTATAAAGCCATAGTAATCAAAACAGCTTGGTATTGGCATAAGAACAGACCTCAGGACCAATGGAATAGAATTGAAAACCCAGAAATGAACCTACAGACCTATAGCCACCTAATCTTCGATAAGGAAGCTAAAACAATAGAATGGAAGAAAGACAGCCTCTTCAGTAAATGGTGCTGGCAAAATTGGTTAACTACATGTAGAAAACTAAAGCTAGATCCTTATATATCACCCTGCACCAGAATCAACTCCAAATGGATCAAAGACCTTGAACTCAAAGCAGACACTCTGAAAACATTACAGGATGGAATAGGAGAAACCCTAGGTCTCCTTGGCTCAGGTCGAAATTTTCTGAATAGAGACCCGGAAGCACAACAAATCAAAGAAAGGTTGGACAAATGGGATTGCATAAGATTGCAGAGCTTCTGCAGGGCAAATGACATAGCTGGCAAGATCAATAGAAAACCCACCGATTGGGAGAAGATCTTTACTAGCCATACAACGGACAAGGGTCTCATATCTAAAATATACTTGGAACTCAAAAAATTAAACCACCCAACAACAAATCCTCAAAGAAACAACTGCCCAATAAATAAGTGGGCGAAAGACTTAAAGAGAAGCTTCTCTGAAGAAGAAAGAAGGATGGCCAATAGACACATGAAGAAATGTTCAACATCCCTAGCCATAAAAGAAATGCAAATCAAAACAACATTGAGATATCACCTCACTCCAGTTAGAACAGCAAAAATCAAGAACTCCAATAACAACAGATGCTGGAGGGGATGTGGACAGAAAGGAACCCTACTTCATTGTTGGTGGGAATGTAAACTTGTTCAACCACTTTGGAAAGCAGTATGGAGGTTCCTCAAAAGACTTCACATAGATCTCCCCTATGATCCAGCAATCCCACTTTTGGGCATTTACCCAAATGTTTACAAACAAGACCACACTAAAGCTACCAGCACAACTATGTTTATTGCAGCATTATTTACCATAGCTAAGATATGGAACCAACCCAGATGCCCCTCAGTAGATGAATGGATCAAGAAAATGTGGTATATATACACAATGGAATTCTATGCCTCCATCAGAAAGAATGATATTTCCCCATTTGTTAGGAAATGGAAAGGTTTGGAAAAAATTATATTAAGTGAAGTAAGCCAGGCCCAAAGAAGCATAGGTCCCATGGTTTCCCTTATTTGCAATATCTAGTATAGGTATGAGTCAAGCGGAAAAGGTCAGATAATGTGATGCTAGGAAAATGAACCCTTAAATATGTATTTTAATGTTTTCGTTTCTTTCATGCATGTATTTCTAATGCATTTATAAGATTATTTCTTTGTTGCTTTGTATGTCCCTCCCCCACAGTGTAACCCCCGTTTTCACTATATTTGATGTCAGTATAACATGTGGAGTAGATGGGGACAAACAAGTCGTTTAAGGATTCAGGTGGACCTGTTGCAACAATGAGAAGTACAAAATGTCATGTCAAAACCAGCTTTACAATGCCGGTGTGGGGGGGGGGTATAATTGGGTGGGGGGAGGGGGGTAAAATTGGGTGGGGGGAGGGGGGAGGCGGGGAAGGGAAGTGAAGGGTAAACAAAGGAGGAGGCTGCAATGCTTGGTAAGAAATGTATCCATTATCCTGCCCATGTAATTGTAGCCCCTTTGTACAGTATGTTCTCAAATGAAATAAAATACAATTTAAAAAATAAATAAATAAATAAATATGTTAGAAACAATCGCAAGAAAGAATAAAAACACTTGAATACTTAAAAAAAAAAAAAAAAAAAAAAAAGTCCTCACATACCAAAAGTGGTTACTTGTACCAGTCTGAGGTGGTACAATGTGGTAAGTTACCCTTATTACCCTTGAGATAGGAGCATGGAGGAGATGGTGGGCAGGCCCCCTTTTTAATATATGTTCCCTTTACAACTAGTGACCTGTATAACTGGAAACAGAAAACTGCATCATTTTCAGAAAAAAAGAGGGGCTCATTACTTCATTAGAGACAGTAATTTTCACACACAAGCACATGTTGGATGAGTGTCAGCAAATTTTACAGGTGCTTTTCACCTGGTAGAAAAGGGAGTGTATCCTGCTCGGTGACTTGAAGGTGGTCCTTGGACCAGACATTATCCCGACTAATGAACCAGACCATTTGGAGCAAGTCTTTCCACATACTTACCCAAGCAGAGACTAACAGTGATTGCGGTATGGAAGTGCTTACCTATTATTGACAGGTTCGATTGGCAGGGATACCACAGTGGCTAGAAAGCCAAGTCATCAATCTATGGTGAGTGAGATGGTACAGTTCCTCAGTGAGTACCCAAATGCTCTTCTGAAATTTCTCTAAGAATTCTATAAGACTTATAGGCCTATAGATCTTGAAGCCCTGGAGAATCAATGAGCCTTAAATATGGCCTTTGTTACCCAGTCAGCCCCAGATATTAGAAGAAAGCTTCAAAAGTTAGAAGGTTTTGAAAGAAAGGTGTATTTTAAGTTGGAAGTGGTTGGCCAGGAGGTGTTTGATAACAGAGATACCCTGGAAAAAAAGACTCTAAGAAGGGGGGTTGAGTTTTGATAGAAGTACCAGAATAGGGATCAAGAAACCCTTGGCAAAGACAGTACAATTCATTTGCAAATTGCAGTAGGGAACCTCTAGGACTAGATCAGTGTCCTTATTGCAAGCAAAATGTACATTGGGAAAAGCAATGTCCAAGGAGGAGAAAGATAGAAAATGACAGCTTATGTATTCACATTAACCACTTGGAAAATGTGTTCATATCTCTGGAGGAGATAAGAACAGGAGATATGAAAAGGAGCTTGAGGCTCTGAATGCCAATTGTGTTCAATTTAAAAATCAGCCCTCTGAACTTAAGAAATGAGGCAAAGAAAAATTCACACACTTCTATCTCAAAACACAGGCTTATAAAAGACTGAATCTCCAATATGTGCCAGTCCAAACCCACCAAGAGTTTAAAAGCACTGGACACTGGTGAAAACAGGGAGAATAGTTTGACCTGAAGAAAAGATTTGAAGATATAAACTTGTGAGAGTCAAAATGAGAAGAAAATCCTCAAAAGGAACCTAGAAAACACTTAGAATAAAATGAAATTCAGGTACATTAGCCTGGGTGAGCATGAGGCAAATTAGGAGACCACAGGTCAGAGGTCGACAGAAGCACAAGACAGCAATGCTGCCATCCTTGCTAACATCAAGTGAGGCCAAAAAGAGATCCTGATGCTGCATTAAGAAATTTTGGCCATGAAAATGGAGCCAGACCTAATATAAGAATGTATTAGGGTGAAGTAAATATCTATTATAAGCCTTGAAGACTGTCACCAGAAATTCAAAGCAACAGAGAAAGAGGGAAAAAGTAGCTAGCAGAGAAGACGGGGAAGTGTTGTGTCATAGAAGATGAGGCCAAGAAAAGTGGACAGGAAAATATCAGGCTCAAGAAAGAGATTGATACTCTTCAGAAAGAGTTATAGGACCACATGCTCTGATAGACAATGCCGGGCAAAAGGAAAGAGCATTAGGAAGAAAAACAGAAGAGCTAAACAAACAGTTGAAAGATCTGTCGCAAAAATACACTGAAGTCGAAAACTAGAAAGGGAAACTAATAGAGTAAAAGGCCAAAAAGACTGCTGAGATATTCACCATAAATGTAATGCAGAAACATCTTGTCCCAATGGAACAGGAAGAGATGGAAAAAAATACCTCTCAATAGCATCTTTGTGAACTTAAGTGAGGAGCTGTAGAGCAAGCAAAGGTGTTGTGAGAAGGAGCAGCAGTTGGTGAGTCAAACGAACTCTCCTGTGACCCTGCGAAAACACTTGTAGGTTAAGGAGGTCATTGAGAAGGAGAGTGGGATCATGAAAGCAAGTTTGAGAGAAAAGGAGAATAACATGGAAGAAGTCTCCAAGATTCAGAGTACTATACAGGAGTAAAAGAACCTAGAGACCTTAAGATACAGGGAAACATCTGAGCTGATCAGGTAGCTTGGGAGACCACTCTAAAACCAGTGGGGTCTCTAGAGTTACTACTCGTTAAGATTAAGGGAAGAAACAAAAACAGTGGTAATATGTGGGCAAATGTTGACACTGGACTTGTGAAAAATGTAAACACTCTCAAGCTTTCTTTCAGTTTACGTGTAGATATTTGCACCCTGGTAAATTGCTCCAGGCAACTGCCTAAAACTGTTCAAAAATCAGTGGGGCCTCAGGCTGACAATCCTTTGTAATGTGTGTGTGTAATTTCCAAACAGGTAAATGCTGAAAAGCTGGAACATATGGAAAGAATTCTTATGTGAGGAACCTCAGATGGTGAATTTGGGAAAGTCGACTTCACAGAGGTTAAGCCTGGAAAGTATGGGTCTTCGTATCTGTTAGTAATAGTGGACAGTTTTTCAGGCTGAGGTGAGGCATGTAATAATTTCTTGATTTGGCTTACCCTTATTTGGGGTGTACCAAGATGGCCCTGCATTCATTGTCTAAGTTCTCAATTATTAACTAACGTTCTAGGAATAAATTGGAAATTACAATCCATTTATAGAACTCAGAGTTCAAGGCATTTGAAATAATTTAATTTAGTTAAATTAAATTAAATTAAATACAGAGACTAAATTAAATACAGAGACTGTCCATGGCTAGGTGGGCCTCCTCCACTTTGCTCTCCTTTGAGCAAGATGTAGCCCTTATGTTAAAGGATTTAATCCCTTTGAAATACTTTAGGGTAGACCAACCCCTTTGGTTCCTAAATTTGGGAAGGCTATATTAACAGAAATGTCTAACTACAATCTGCAGGCTTTACAACATATTCTTTTATGTACCTATCCTTTGGTAACTAAGGCCCACCATCCACCTAAGAAAAACTCCACCTGAAGGGGAGAGGCCAAGATGGTGATGGAACAGTAGGTAAACACCACAACTCTCCCCAACCAAATACAGTTTGAATTTCAATGCTCAGTTTCTCCAAGTGACCCACAAAAAAAGGAGATTACTCAGAGAGGTACAGTAAGTGAAAAAAGAAAAGGGAAAAACCTACACAGCCAGTCAAGTGGAAATAACCTTCAGCCACCCCTTGTTGGTGATAGGGCTGAATGCTGAGCAGCTTAAGTGGTGGAGCTTCTTGCCAGGCTGCTTAAGTGGCCTGGCTCTGGACCCTCGGAGGACCACGTACCCATAAGCATTCCAAGACTCCCAGAAGACTCTCACGAGCTGGTGCCAACCCAGAGGATACAAACAAATCTCAGAAGGCAGAGCTGGCATGAAGACTCCCCTCAACTTCCCTGGCATGGCGCCTCTTCCTGGCTGGTGCAAGCAGCACCACCCAGTCTGGAGCAGCAGCAGCTGTCTGCAGTGGCAAACGACCCTATGCACACAGCGTGGCACCTCTGCCCTGCTGGTATAAACAACCTAGCCTACCCTGGAGCAGCAGCAGCAGCTGGCAGTAGTGGCAAAGCACTCAGACTCTGGGCACAATGATTCTTGGCTCTAGCTCACAGGAACAGCCCAGACCAGCCCAGGGCTTCAGCGATAGTTGGACAGGGACAGTTACAGTGAACAAATCTAGACCCATGTCGCTTTGTGCCTCTCCATACTGGCCCACATAAGCAGCCCAGCCAAGCCTGAGGCAACATCACTGGTTAACACCTGACTCCTGGTGGGGTGGAGGGCCTCTCCATACCGGCTTGCATAAGCAGCCCAGCCCAGCCCATGGTGGCAAAGTTGGTGAACAAACCCAGACATGAGGCAGAGTTTGGTGCTGAACAACCCCAGAAAAAGCCTCATGAACTTTCCTGACTGGGCTGGCTTTGAACCTGAATACACAGATCTGAGCCACCTGAGTAGCTAGAATTACAGACATTTACACCAGCAGGTTCTTACTCTTGCCAAACCCCTAACTTTTTCTTCAATAGATCACAAGGAATTTAAGCAAATACAAGAGGATCGACATAATACCCTGTATTCAATCTGACCATAGTGGAATCAAGCTAGTTCTCAATAACAAGGCATAAAGTAGGAAAAACTTAAACGCATGGAAATTAAACAACACTCAGTTGAACAATACATGGGTTACAGAAGAAATTAAAGAAGAAATTAAAAAGTTCCTACAATTCAATGAAAATGAAGAAATATCACAGAGAAACCTATGTGACCCAGCAAAAGCAGTCCTAAGGGGCAAATTTATTGTTCTCAGTGCACATATCAAGAAAACAGAGACCAAGAAAGCAATCTTATGAAGCAACCAAAACTGCTAGAGAAACAAGAAAAAATTGAACCGAAAGTTGCTCGGCAGAAAGAGATAATCGAAATAAAAGCTGAAATTAATGAGATAGAGACTGAGAAAATTATAAATAAAATTAATTTTAAAAAGCTGTTTTTAAGAAAAAAATCAATAAACCTGATGAACCACTGGCATGAGTAACTAACAAAATAAGAGAGGAGACCCATATCAATAATATCAGAGATACCACAGGGAAAATTACAACAAACATCCAGGACACTCAAAAAATCATAAAGAAATAACTCCAGACTCTACTCACAAAGGAAGGAAAACCTAGCAGAGATGGATATACAGAAATAGAAATTGCTATCCCCCCTTTCCTTTTCAGCCATGCTTCTCCACCATGTATGGTGGGGGCAGCAGTTCGGTAAATAAACGTCTTTTCCTACCTTAATAGTGTGTGGCATTCTCTTCATAGGCTACCGAATGAAACCTACCTTTTTAATATATCTTACATATGGGGCCATGACTTGTATATGGTTTTTGATTTGGAAATGTTAGAATTTCCTAACCACCCCTTTTCTGTGAACCAAACTGCCTTGAGACACCACGCGAGACTTTTCACCAATACCATTGCTGGCCTTCCCATCCATGTCCACACCACTTCTCTACTCTGGTGAGTGAAACAACTCTCTATGGTTCTATGTTGCTCAATCTCTGTTCAGATATGACAACACACCAGAGAACTCCTATGGCCTTTTAGCCAAAAGGCTGGTCACTTCCGAAGCCGAGGATACTTGGTTTTGGGGGCATCACCATTAATCTCTAGTGGGCTATGGGAGAAGTCAGGACACTGCTTCTGCCTCTTCATCTCTCCTTCACTCACCAGACTGACTATCCTACACATTTAATGGGGTGTTGCGAGTCATGCCTGAACTATGAAACCCCTCTGAAATGCCTCTTGTGCTCCTTGGATAGCAGAGCACCTAATATTTTTATGTTGTTGTCTGATTTAGACAATTTTTGCCTCTGCAACGGTACATGGTCAGAAGTCTGCTTACTATCAGGCTCTCTTTGCTCTCTGCTATTCATGTCCAACTTTCTATATCTCTCCCTTTCTTTTCTACAATTATTTTTATTGTGCCCTGAAGAGTGTGACATAGGCTAGGTTCAAGGAATCCCCTCTAGATTCCCTCTAAAAG
The DNA here is from genome assembly GCF_024711535.1 of Dipodomys merriami. Lineage (NCBI taxonomy): Eukaryota > Metazoa > Chordata > Mammalia > Rodentia > Heteromyidae > Dipodomys > Dipodomys merriami. The sequence continues at coordinate 179,658 of NW_027202506.1, read as the reverse complement.
GCTAGCCAAACTAGGCTTGATTTTTTTGTTCAGGCTTTCTTTGCATTTTTTAAGAAATTTGCCATCTTGAGTTCGCCATCTTGGCCAAATGGTGGGTTAAGCGTTTGGCCCCCTCCAATCCTGACCCTTCCACCAAGCTTATTTCTTCTCCATCCATCTATTCAAATTTGTCCTGTTCACAAGTTGCTCTTTTCACAGACTTTGGTAACTGAGGCCCAACCATCTGATGTACTTTCTTACCAAAGATGTCTAAACATTGTTGTCAAAAATTTTAGGTTTTGAGTTTTGCCCTTTTGGTTTTGTATTGTGTAATCTAGAACTGACTACATGACTCTTTTTTTGGGGGGGGGGTCTGGTTGTGGGGCCTGAACTCTGGGCCTGGGCGCTGTCCCTCAACTCTTAAGCTCAAGGCTAGTGCTCTACCACTTGAACCACAGGGCCACTTCTGGCTTTTTTCCTTTTGCTTATGTGGTGCTGAGGAATCGAACCCAAGGCCTCATGCATGCAAAGCAAGCATATTAGTATATGTATGCTAAGATTTTCCCATCTAACAATTTTGTCATTGCAGAATATTTGTTGGTCAGTTCTTCATAAGGACCAGGTAAGCTCTACTTATTCCATTTGATCTCCTTGTTGCTATAATGGGAAATACCAAAGGCCTTTTGTGGTAAAGATTGCAATTCAAAGCCAGCCTGGGCTGAAAAATCCCTAAAAATTCATCTCGCAACTAACCTGCAAAGAGCCAGTGTGGAAGCATGGCTCGAGCCTCTTATCTCTAACCAGAAAACACTGCAAGTGTTTCTATAACTCAAAATGGTAGGGTGCTAGCCTTCAGCAGAAGGGCTCAGGGACAGTGCCCAGGCCTTGAGATCAAACCTCCTTGTATACCAACTGGGACAAACCATCCCAGCAATGAGCACCTAGACTCAGCCAGTCTGGGGAACAAGGGAACATGAAGAGGAGTAAGAGGAGATGATATCACATCAGCCATTTTGTGCCTCCCCTTTCAAGACAAACCAGAGCCAGGAGGTCAAGAGAAGAAAGAAGACTGCCCATCTAATGTCCATATCTCTCTCACTTTCGAATGGACAGGAATTTATCTTCTTGCCTTTGTCACTTGACTTCTTCTCTACCTAGTCGCCAGGTGTCATAAGTAACTAGGGAAATTTCTACCAACATTTCCAGCCCCAAGTCCTTCCTCTTGCCATTTATTTTCTCTCTAGTATTTTTTTCAGTCCCTCAATGCCTCATGAAACGTAGCCATACTTCGTCCAAGAAACTTGTCTCCTCCAGACTTCATCTAAGGACTCATTGCCCAAGTGACAGCTGTTGATTCTGCCTTCTCCCAGAGGGGATCACATCTCAGCCTTTTACACCTACTGTTGACACCCCTTGCAAAGAGGAAGTAGCTGGAGAGAATCTTCGACCTTTTTCATAATTATCAAAAGGCTGGAATGTAAGGTTTGAACAGGGACACCTCCCACTTCTTGGCTAAGTTTCCACCCAATATTTGTTACATAGGTAACTGGCAGACCTAGAAGCAGTTACCTTCCCCTCCTGCTAGGTCACATCCTGGGCCACCTCTGGTCACCAGAGTCCCATCTGACATTAGGAGGGTCCCAGACCATGAAGTCACATTCAGAACCAGTGTGGCCACACCTTTTCCCCACCTGGCCACATCTCTTCCTGTCCCTGGCCCAGAGATGGGTCGCCCCCCTCCCTTTTCAGCCATGTGTCTCCACCATGCATGGTGTGGGCAGCACTTCAGTAAATTAAATCATTTTCCTGCCTGAGAAACAAAGAAATACAAATTGTCTAAACAGAACTAAGAAGAAATAAATCAATTAAACATTTCTATAACATACAATGAGATAGTAGAAATAATCAGAAATCTTCCAATAAGAAAAGCCCAGGATCTGATGGATTCACTACAGAATTGTAAAAGGCCTTTAAAAAGGAACTAATACCCACAACCCTCAAGCTCTTCAGAGAAATAGAAACAGAGGGAGCAATCCCAAACTCATTCTAAGAAGCCAAAATCACATTCATCCCCAAACCAGGCAAAGACCCAACAAAATAAGAACTACACACCAACCTCTTTGATTAAGACAGATGCTCAATAAAATTGTAGCCAACAGAATCCAGAAATATATCAAAAAAATAATACATTATGACCAAGTAGGCTTCATCCCAGAGATGCAGGGATGGTTTAACATATATAATTCAATAAAAGTAATTCATCACATCAACAGATCCAAGGTCAAGAACCACATGATTATCTCCATTGATGCATAAAAGGCTTTTGATAAAATTCAACACTCAATCACATTAAAAGCTCTAAAAATATGAATAGAAGGAACATTTCATAAGATAATAAAAGCCTTACCTGGCTGATCAAAACCAATATTATACTTAATTGGAAAACTACAACCAATTCCCCTAAAAACAAGAACAAGGCAAGGATGCCCACTCTCTCCACTCCTCTTCAATATAGTTCTGGAATTCTTAGCCAGAGCAATAAGGCAAGAAAAAGACATTAAAGGGATCCACATAGGACAGGAAGAAGATCAACTATCTCTTTTTGTAGATGGCAACATTTTATAAAATAACTATCCCTAAAGCTCCATCCCCAAACTCTTAGAGCTTATAAACCAATTTGGAAAAGTAGCAGGATACAAAATTAACCCACAAAAATCAGTCGCCTTTCTGTATGTCAACAATGTACCAGTAGAAAGGGAAATCAAGGAAACAACTGCATTCGCAATAACCAAAAAAAAAGTATCTAGGAATTAACCTAACCAAAGATGTAAAGGGTCTATTTCATGAAAACTATAAAAGCCTAAAAAAGGGAATCATAGAGATTACCAGGAAATGGGAAGAAATGGGAAAAAATATTTACCAGCAATATATCAGACAAGGGTCTAATATCCATTACATATGGTGAACTCAAGAAACTAACCCTTCACAAACCTAACAAACCAATCTTGAAATGGTCAAGGGAGCTAAAGAGAGACTTCTCAGAAGAAGAGATAAAAAAGGCAAAGAAGCCTTGAGGAAATGTTCATTATCCTTGTTTGTAAAGGAAATGCAAATAAAAACAACTCTGAGATAGCACCTTACCCCAGTTAGAATGGCCCTAAATTCAGCCAATGACAAATGCTGGAAGGGATACAAAGAAAGAAACATTACTGCATCGCTAGTGGGAATGTATACTAATACAACCACTTTGGAAAGCAGTCTGAAGGTACCTACGAAAGCTAAATATCGACTTCTCCTATGAACTGACCGTACTACCCTAAGCATCTACTCTGAACAACAGGAACCAGTATACAAAGACACACACACATCTATGATTATTGCAGCACTGTTCACAATAGCCCATATTTGGAAACAACCCAGATGAGCCGTAAGTGATAAGCAGATCCAAAAATTGTCGGACTTATATACAACGCAATACCATGAAGTCATTAGAAAGGACAAAATGATGGTATTTGCTGGGAAATGGATAGAACTAGACCAAATTATTTGATTGAGGTAAGCCAAGTACAACGACACAAACAGCACAAGGTCTACCTGATACGTGGATGCCAAAATGCAAGAAGGAATGACAAAGTAAACAGGACTCGAGAAACATAGGACAGCCACTCATTTTTTTGTATCACCATTAATGACTCCATGTTCTTGACCATGTATATGGTAGAAAGATGCACGCAATGGAGGGAAGCCAGGAGGAAGAACACAATAAGTGGTAAATGGAACAACATACAACAAAAGGGCCCATGAGCTGCACTGGACATAGAAGAAAAATAACTAAGCAACCCAAACACAGTGATGGGAAAGGAGGAATGAGAGGGAAACAGGGAAAGAGGGAATAGCCTACATTAAGCAAAAGGAAAAAAGTGTAAACATCACCTGAGGTGAGAAAAATAATTTTGATTGTCAAAGCTCATAGAATTAACAAACTTTAGACCATGAAAACAATAATGTGCCTTGTCAAGGTTAAAATGTGTTTGTGACTTTAACTAAGTATCACAATTCCAAAATACTGCGAAATATATGTAATCACCTATCTCAATTTTTACAAAAACGTTGCAAGAAGGGAAAGATTACAAGGGATGGGTGACAATGTTGTCAGACAACTTATATTCGTGTACTGTTTTGTGGAATGCGAACTTCTTTGTACAACTACTTAGCGATAATAATAATAAAATGTGTTTAAAAAATAAACAGGATGAAAATAAAAATTTCAAATATCAATTAAGAAATTAAATCCAGTTGGAAGGAAAATTTCTTTGGGGAGAGTAATTTAGTTTATTCTATAGCAAGTGTCACTTCAGAAATAAATTAAAAAACTAGACTCCAGGTAAGTGAAATAAACTAAGAAATGGAGTTGAAAAAAGAAAAAAAAAGAAACTCCACCCACTCTTTCTTGCCTGGACTGCTGGTGTGGGTAAAAATGCATCTTGGTCCTAAATTGGAACCGAAGTGGCAAGGACCTTACTTGGTGGTGCTATCTTCACTGTCAGCTATTAAATTAGCAGATAAACAGCATTGGATCCATCAGTCTCAAGTGGAATAGTTAGTGGACGAATATACAGAGAAGGCTGCAAGATGGACTGTTCAGAGACAGAGGATCCCTTAAGAATAAGACTTACTAAGTGTTAATTAGTGCTAATCTGTGTGTTTCTATAATTTACTTATTTTCTATTAAATTTACATTTTAAGCCTGTTCATTGGGAGGAGAGAAGGGAATTTTTAGGATTTGGTAAAAAGGAATCAAGGAATTGATTGGACATGAAAATTTGTGGTTGATGTATAAAGCAGCATGGTCCTAATAATGAGCAGGGCCCACTAATCAATGTGGTCCCATGACCTAGCCCACTGGAGTGCATGGGGCATGCCACCCAAGTGGGCAGGGCATGCTGTTGGAGGGGGTAGGATGTCATCCTCACATGATGAGCTGTGAAGAAGTGATTGGGGAACAGCAATTTGTGAAGTGATGGTTCAAAACTGTTAGGCAGGTGAATCACTTGAGTGATGGAGGGGTTCAACCTATATATATGCTGCATGGTCAGAGCAATGGAATTGAAGAAAATCCAGGGAAGGAAGGAAGTGGTGAGACATCAGGAGGAAATGAAGTGGGAGAAGAGTTATTTGAGGGAGAGCAGGAGGGGAAGGATGCCAATGGGCCACCAGGCCAGAGAATTGGAGGCCTATGGATAGTGGAGAGGCCTAAAGAGAAGAAGGGAGTGATGGAAGGAAAAAAGTGAAATGAAGGAAAGATCTATAAAGAAGGAGGGGGAAAGGGAAAAGGAAAAAGGCTTACCTATTGAAGTTTGGAGCGTGGAGATGATAATTTGGGGGATTGGTGGTTTGCAAACCAATTAACTATGTGCGGGGCTGCCCATTGGACGTCTGAGATTTGGTGGTTGGGCTGGCCTGTCACAGAGTGTACATCCCAGAACAAGGTAAATGCAAGCCCATTTCTAGTGTAAATAAAGTTATCTTCAATGTGCCTCAATGGATTGTCTTGTGTTTTATGCATCATAAGTATACAAGTTCACAAGTTAATAGTCTCAAAGGCCACGAGTTTTGAAAAATGTTATATAGTCATAATAGGTTTGAAAAACCCAAAGGGACAGTGATATTTCAATACCAATATGACATCACAATATCAAGTTATAATAATATTTTGATGGTATAATTAGTTGGTGATGAGGTCACAATAGGTTTATGATGACACAATATGTCACAATAGTTCTATGATGTCAGCCAGAGGCTGTCACTCCCTACAGTGGCCTAGACAAACAATTGAAATTCAGCAAACATAAACCCCAAGAAAGGATCCAAGCTGGGCTCTGTGAGTGTCTCAGGAGCTAGCTCATCAGGGAAATGCTATTGTTTGCTGAAAGGCCTCAACCCTACCCAGAACCTAGCCTCATCACAGCATCTCCATACTAGAGGAAACAGCCATCTCCCACTTTTGTGATAGTCAAAACTGATCTCCCTCCCACTGAACTAGCCTGGGAGAAGGATCACAAAATCATGCCAAACACAGAGCAGTTTCTGCCTGCCCAAACAGAAAAGAAACCAATCAAGCCATAGGAAAACCAAATATCACAAGCAGACCAGAGACTCCACCAAGAAACTGGTTATGGACACAGGGGAGATACAGGTCTTCCCATTCACCCCCCCCCACACACACACAAAAACAAAAAATCAAGGAACTCTTTTTTGAAACTTTTCTTAAACTTTTATTTTTAAAGTGTTTTCTGTTGATCTTTTTTTCTCATAATTTTTATTTTTCTGTTGATCTTTTTTTCTCATAATTTTTATTTTTGGTGTATGTGTGTGTATGTATTTGTGTGGGTGTTTAATCTCTTTTGACCTTTTGGTCCTTTTTATTGTTTTCATTTTTTCTCTTTCTTTTTTTTTCATGACTTAATTGCTGTTTTGCTATCCCCAGACATATACCTGTCATCTATTATTAGACCTTATCACCCATTGTGTACATACTTAATCCAGAAATTTATTACTCAATTCACAACTTCTTAGGCTTAACTTCTTTAAGAGCAGTATTATCACTTTACCTACATAATTATCAAATAACTAATTTAATTTTTTTAATTTTCATGTTTCCTTTCTATCCCTTCTCTCCTCTCATCCTATCCTGTTCTTCTCTCGATATCATTTCTTTAAACTTACATAATTTTTAAGTGTTTCACTTCTTAAATATAAATTTTGTTTTTCCAATTTACTTGTTTATTTTTAATTCTCTCCTATCAGTCTGTCTAATCCATTTCCCTCTCTGAGATTAGGACGTGGTTAAATTTACTCTCCTTTTACCTCTCCATATCCCTCTAGTCCTATTTGTCCCCACAATTCTTCCTAAAGCTAATAATTTCTGGTTTGCCAAATCCTTTTTTGCTGCTTGTAGCCCATTAATACATAGTTGTTTGATGTTGAATAGATTGTATCTGTTGAACTAGATTGTATCTGCAGCCATTTAAATTATGCAACTAGAGAACTCTGGTTGATGCTTGCCTTAAAATAGTGTTCTAGTACAAAATTTGTGTTTCTTTCATACCAAATGGGCAGAAAAAGCCGAAAAGCACAAGAAAAAGGCAAGTCCAGGTATCTGACCTCCCACTAATGATAATCAGGTGACAGAATAGTTAATGAATAATCCAGAGGAGTTCCCAAAAAACTGTGCAAACTCTACTGGTAAACATGGTGAATGGAATGATTGAAAACTTGAAAAGGACTCAGTGTGAGCATGCTAAGGAGCGAGAGGAGTCAAACCAAGGATTAATACAGGAATCTTGTCAGCATTAGGAAGCTACTTAAAGATTTTTTTAAGGCTTTTAATATTTTTTGTGAAAATACTGTACAGTGGGGTTACAATTACATGGGCAAGATAGTGAGTACATTTCTTATCAAGCATTGTAGCATCCTCCTTTGTTTACCCTTCCCATCCCTTCCCATCCTCCCCTCCCCCCGAACCCCCACACACAATCCTCCTCACCCAAGTTGTAATGTTCGTTTTCGACATGAAAACTTGCACTTCTCATTGTTGCAACAGGTCCGCCTGTATCCTTATTCAAATGATTTTTTCCCCTTCCCCTCCACAAATTATACTGACATCAAATAGAGTGAAATCAGGGGTTATTCTGTGGGGGAGGGACATACAAAGCAACAAAGAAATAATCTTTAATTGTGTTAGAAACAAATGCATGAAAGAAAAAACATTTAAAATACATATCTTAGGGTTCATTTTCGTAACATCACCTTATCTGAACTTTTCTGCTTGACTCATACATATACTAGATATTGCAAATAAGGGAAATCATGGGACCTATGTTACTTTGGGCTTGGCTTATTTCACTTAATATAATTTTTTCCAAGTCTTTTCATTTCCTGACAAATGGGGCAATGTCATTCTTTCTGATGGAGGCATAGAATTCCATTGTTTATATATACCACATTTTCTTGATCCATTCATCTGGGTTGGTTCCATATCTTGGCTATGGTGACTAATGCTGCAATAAACATAGTTGTGCTGGTAGCTTTAGTGTGGTTTTGTTTGTAAACATTTGGGTAAATGCCCAAACCTGGGACTGCTGGGTCATAGGAGAGCTCTATGTGGAGTCTTTTGAGGAACCTCCATACTACTTTCCAAAGTGGTTGAACAAGTTTACAGTCCCACCAACAATGCAGTCAGGTTCCCTTCTGTCCACATTCCCTCCAGCATCTGTTGTTATTAGAGTTCTTGATTTTTGCCATTCTTACTAGGGTGAGGTGGTATCTCAATGTTGTTTTGATTTGCATTTCTTTTATGGAGAGTGAGGTTGAGCATTTCTTCATGTGTCTATTGGCCATGCTTCTTTCTTTTTCAGAGAAGTTTCTCTTTAAGTTATTAGCCCACTTATTAATTGGGCAGTTGTTTCTTTGAGGATTTGTTGTTGGGAGATTTAATTTAAGAAGCTACTTAAAGATTAATGCAGGAATTGCATAAGTTTGTTGAGAAGGGTAAAAGAGAAATACAGGAAATGCGTGAGTAGGCTGAGCACAGTCTAGAGAATTACAGGAATTGCATGAACGTGACGAAGATAATCAAAGAGTAATACAGGGATTGAGAGAGCAGGATGAGAATAGATAAATATCAATAGAGGAATTCATGGAATCCATAAATAGACAGCTGAAACAATTCAGGTAGACCACAAATGGAATGCTGAATGTAGCGTGACAGAAAGAATGGGTGTCCAGGGAAACCATAACCAGTCAACTAAGTGATTTGAGAATAAACACTGGACATCAAATTAAGGAAGTAAAGTTCATACAAAATCTAAAACAAAGCTCCAACAAAGAATTTGAAGCCATCCAAGCTGACCAATTATAAGGAAAATGAATAAAAAAGTAGAAAATCTTGACAGTAGGTTAGGCCATGCAGAAGATTGAATCTCGGGATTGCAGACAGCCTAGATATTATAGAGAAAGAACATACAAATATCCAAGACAAATCAAGAAATATGGTAGATCTATTCAACACTTGGAAGACAACATCAGAAATCATAATCTGAGGATAATGGGTGTAGAGGAGGACCTAGAGAAAGAAGTTAATCGTCTAGGAAATTTATTTAACAGAATGCTAGCAAATAACTTCCCAAACATGCAAAAAGGTAGGCCTATTCATATATAAGAAGCTTATAGAACCCCACATCGACCAGACCAGAGCAGGATATCCCGCCAGTCACATTATAATCTGCACAGGATCAATTCAGACCAAGGAAAGGATCCTGAAATTTCTCAAGGAGAAAAGAACAATCACCTATAAACACAAACCACTTAGAATCACCCCAGATTTTTAGCAGAGACGATTAAAGCAAGAAGAGCCTGGAATGGGAGATACCATGCGGTAAAGACAAACAATTATCAATCAAGAATACCGAACCCAGCTAAACTCTCCTTCATAACTGAAGGTCAAATAAAAACTGCCCATAGCAAAGAAAAATTAAAAAAGTATATCTCCACCAATCCAGCCCTATAAGAGACATTACAGTTATCCTACACATTGAAAACCATCAAGAGCACAGTAAGAGCCAAGAAACAGCATCCAAGGGAATAATATTAGAACTCAACACCGAAAGCCAACTAAGAAAGTCCTGTACAACATGGAGGCAGAACAACTGTTGGGTCATGGAAGAGATCAGAAAGGAAATGCAAATGTTCATGATATTCAAAAATAATGAACACACAAATTACTAGCTTCTCTGGGACACAGCAAAGGCAGTACTCAGAGGCAAGTTTATAGCTCTGAGGTCCTACAACAACAAATTAGAGAGATCTGAAACCAACAATTTAATAAGACATCTGAACCTCCTTGAAAAAGAGCAGCAAGATAAACCCCAATCAAGTAAATGGAAAGAAATAATTAAAGTTACATCAGAATTAAATGAATTAGAACCCAAAATCACCATAAAAAGAATCAACAAAACAAAGAGTTGGTTCTTCGAAAAAAATAACAAAATTGACATTCTCTTAGCAAATCGTTTCAAAAAGAAGAGAACATACCAAATAAACAAACTCAGAGATGAGAATGGGAATGAGAAGCAACCAAGATTCAGAACATTATAAGGGAATACTTCTCAAACATTTATGCTAATAAGTTTAAGAACCTGGCAGAAATGGACCTTTTCCTAGCCGTTTCCATGCCGTTGAGTTTCCATGACAAAACTCAACCAAGATGAGTTAAATCAACTTAATATACCCGTATCAAGCATAGCAATAGAAACAGCAATAAGAGACCTCCCATCTAAGAAAAGCCCAGGATCAGATGGATTTACAGCAGAACTTCAAAGGCCTTCAAAAGGCCTTCAAAGCAGAGCTCACACCAATACTCCTCCAACTCTTCAATGAAATTGAAAGGGAAAGTTCACTACCAAATTCATTCTATGAAGCCATCATCCCAAAAGCAAGCGGGGACTCAACAAAGAAAGAATTATAGACCCATTTCTTTGATGAAGATTGATGAAAAACTTCTCAACAAAATTTTGGCCAATCGCCTTTGACAATTCCTCCAAATAATCATACAGGATTTATTTCCAGGATGCCAATCTGGTTCTATATTTGCAAATCAATTAATATAATTCATCACATCAACAAGAGCAAGAATAAGAACATGGTTATCTCAATAGATGCAGAAAAAGCCTTTGACAAGATCCAACACCCCTTTATGATGAAGGCTCTGGAAAACCTATGAATCCAGAGAACATTCCTCAATACAATAAAACCTGTATAAGACAAACCTACAGACATCATTATACTTAATGGTGAAAAAATAATGCTATTTCCTCTTAACTCAGGAACAAGACAAGGATGTCCAATCTCTCCACTTCTCTTCAATTTACTCTTAGAATGCCTAGCTACAGCAATAAGACAGGATGCAAACATAAAAGGGATCCAAACAGGGAAAGATGATATAAAACTCTCCCTATTTGCAGATGACATGATGTTGTATTTAAATAATCCCACCGACTCAACTCTCAAATTATTCATGCTGATTCAGAACGTTGGCAAATAGTAGGGGAAAAATTAACTCTCAAAAATCAATGGCTTTTCTGTATGCCAACAATGAGAAAAGCATGGCTGAAATCAAGAAAGCAACTCCATTCATTATAGCCCCACAAAAAATAAAATACCTAGGAATTAATCAAAGAAGTGAATGATCTTTATGATGAAAACTTTAAAAGCCTGAAAAAGGAAATCAAAACGGAACTTACAAAGTGGAAAAACTTCCCATGCTCGTGGATTGGAAGAAACAACATCGTGAAAATGACAATACTTCCCTAGGCTATCTAACAATTCAGTTCAATACTTATCAATCTTACAAACTCATTCCTCAAGAAAATAGAAGAGGCAATCTAATAATTCATGTGGAACAATAAAAGACCCCAGATAGCAAAAATGATCCTTAACAGAAAGAACAGTGCTGCAGGAATATTAATACCAAATTTCAAACTGTACTACAAAGCATAGTAATCAAAAGAGCTAGGTATTGGCACAAGAACAGACCTCAGGAATAATGGAATAGAATTGAAAAGCCAGAAATGAACCAACAGACCTATAGCCACCTAATCTTCGATAAGGGAGCTAAAAAAATAGAATGGAAGAAAGACAGCCTCTTCAGTACATGGTGCTGACAAAATTGGTTAATCACTTGTAGAAAACTAAAGCTAGATCCATATATATCACACTGCACAAGAATCAACCCCAAATGGATGAAAGACCTCGGAGTCAAAGCAGACACCCTGAAAACATTGCATGACAAACTAGGATATAACCTATGTCTCCTTGGCACAGGCCAAAATTTTCTTAATAGATACCAGAAACACAACAAATCAAAGAAAGGTTGGACAAATGTAATTGTATGAAATTGAAGATTTTCTGCATGGCAAAGGACAAAACTAGCAAAATCAATAGAAAGCACATGGATTGGGAGAAGATCTTCACTAGCCATAAAACAGACAAGGGTCTCATATCTAAAATATACCTAGAACTCAAAAAAATTAAATCCTCCAACAAATCCTCAAAGAAACAACTGCCCAATAAATAAGTGGGCTAAAGACTAAAAAGAAACCTCTCTGAAGAGCAAAGAAGGATGGCCAATAGACACATGAAGAAGTGCTCAAACTCCCTAGCAATAAAAGAAATGCAAATCTAAACTACACTGAAATACTACCTTACCCCAGTTAGAATGGCTATAATGTAATATAACAGAAGCTGGACGGGATGTTGGTGGTACTATAATCTTGTATAACCACGTTGGAAAGTAGTTTGGAGCTCAAAAGATTCCACATAGAGTTCCCCTATGACACAGCAATCCCACTTTTGAGCTTTTATCCAAATAATCACAAAAAGGACCATACTAAATCTACCAGCATAACTATTTTTTTTGCAGCATTATTTAACATAGCTCAGATATAGAACCAAGCCAGATGCCCCTAAGTAGATGAATGGATCAAAAAAATATGGTATATATACACAAAGGAATTCTATGCCTTCATCAGAGAAAAATGGCAGGCATTGTACCGTTTGTTAGGAAATGGAAAGCCATGGAAAAATTATATTAAGTGAAGTAATCCATGCCCAAAGAAACATAGGTTCCATGGTTTCCTTTATTGCAATAACTAGTATATGTCGGAGACAAACACAAACTGTCAGACAAGTTCATGTTAGGTGAAATGAACACCAAGATAAGGACTCAAATGGTTTTTGTTTCTTACTATTGTTTCTAGAATATTTACAAGATGATTTCATTGTTGCTTTGTCTTTCCCTCCCCTATGCTTTAACCTCTATTTTCACTGTATTGATGTTGGTATAATTTGGTGAGGGGAACAGAAAAACAACTTGGGATACAGGTGGACTCATTGCAACAATGACATGTACATGGCAGGGGGGGCGTGGTTTGTGGGGGGCATAAAGGGAGATGGGATGGGATGGAAAGGGGAAACAAGGGAGGAGGTAATAATGCTTGATCAAACAATAGCACACTAAAGCTACCATCACAAGTATGTTTATTGCCGCATTATTTACCATAGCTAAGATATGGCACCAATCCAGATGCCCTTCAGTAGATGAATGGATCAAAAAAATGTGGTATATATATACACACAATGGAATTCTATGCCACCATCAGAAAGAAAGACATTGCCCCATTTGTTAGGAAATGGAAAGACTTGGGTAAAAATTATATTAAGCGAAGTAAGCCAGGCCCAAAGAAACATAGGCCCCATGGTTTCCCTTATTTGCAATATGTAGTGTATGTATGAGTCTAGTGGAAAAGGTCAGATAATGGTGATTTTAGGAAAATGAACCCCTAGATATTTATTTTAATGTTTTTTTTTCTTTCATGCATGTGTCTCTAACGCATTTATAAGATTATTTCTTTGTTGCTTTGTATGTCCCTCCCCCACAGTATAACCCCTGCTTTCACTATATTTGATGTCAGTATAACTTGTGGAGGAGATGGCGAAAAACAAGTCGTTTAAGGATACAGGTGGACCTGTTGCAACAATGTGAGAAGTACAAGTTGTCATGTCCATAACGAGCTTTACAATGTCTGTGCGTTGGCGAGGGGTGGGGGGTACAGAAGGATTGGGACTGGGGGGGTGGGGGGAGGCTGGGAAGAGATGTGAAGGATAAACAAAGGAGGAGGCTGCAATGCTTGGTAAGAAATGTACGCATTATCCTGCCCATGTAATTTTAACCCCTCTGTACAGTATGTTCACAAATAAAATAAAATAAATTTTTTAAAAAAGCAAACTTATGGAAACTTCTGGCTTTTTCTAATAAACAATATTATATTTTCAGCATTAGTTTATAACTATGTTATTTTTAGATGTAACTTGGAATTTTTAATAGAATCAAATATAAGTTTTATTATTACTCAGTATCTCACAAAAATCCACTGTAATTTACTTTCCCCAAAGTCAATTGTTACATACTGTATTACTCATTATTATTATTACACTCTATATTACATATAATGTGAAGTGAAAATAATTTGGACCATTTCGTGTAAATTAGTAGTTGCTACTTTAGCATTATAAATTCACATCTGTGATTTTAAATGAAGGAAAGAAGATTTTCGAGTTAAAATGAAATATGAATGTGTAATGTCCCAACTAAACCAAAAATTCTTAGTTTATGCAGACAAAAATACGTTCTTTCCACTAAAGACTTTGAAGTAATACCATTGAAAATAGTGAGGCAATAGGAGGAAGAATTAAAATCACATCAAACAAGTCTGTTATTCTGCTACCACCTCCTTTATGAAGACCTGCCCATTCCCAGATGTCACAAAATTTCAAGTGTCTCTCTTAAAATTCTATTTGGAAAAGTTCTAAATCACTGATTCTTTTCGCAGTTTCTGTTATATGAAACAAATCATTGACACAAAACAATTGAAATAAAATGCGCACATATGTTGAAGTCACTACAACTGGAAAAACAACCAACATAGTAGAACCCCAGGAACAAAAACATGTTTTGCCCAATTTTTTAAGCACAAAAACCTCAAATACATATTAACTTGGAGTAGAGCCGTAAAGATAACTGTGTCTCATAAATACAGTTGTGTTAATTTGTAATTAAATTCTAGATTAACCTAATATAGGAAATCCCTTGAAGAGATCAAATTGTTTAAAACAAATGTGATTGTATGCGATGTGAGATATGCACATATTTAAAAGAATAAAATAACAGAATCATAACGTACGTTAAAAAAATCAGAAATTTAATGAATAAGTCCAATAGCATCTATACTGAGAACTAATGCCTACTGGTATAACAAGAAAAAATATGCAAATATTAGAATCTGAGCAGTGTACATGTGTCCATAATTTTAAACTACTCCAAATTACACTTTGTAGAAGACTGAATGTGGCTTATCTAAGGGAAAACATCAACACATGACATAAATGAAATTAAAAATCTCATGAAAAGAGAGAAGGAGTTTCTGGAAAATAATAGTTTAACAAATGGAGGTTAAAATATTTCTAGTACTGACAAAATTGCCTACCTATTCATTTAGATCCAAAAAAGGAACCAAATTTTTAAGCGGATTTGAAACTTTGGCAAAGTAGCAGGATAAATCTGTAACATTATTATGGATGTTGACTCTGGCATGGAATTCATTTCCTCTTTGATCTGACAAATGAATATATGAAAGAACATAAATTCTCTAACTAAATATCAAGACCTAACTAAACATATCACCAGAAAAGTCATCATGTAAGCCATATTGCAACTGGGGTAAAAGAAAAATCTGTCATAGTGATTCTGTATTTATTGTACATGTTGATGTTTTTCATAAATTATTTCCTTTAGTTTGCATTTTCAAACCATTGTGTTACATGATGTATATCTTGGTAACTAATTTTGGATGCCTCCTTAAATTTTGTTCTGAGTAAAATGTCTCACTTCAGTTCCTAACCCATGAAATTATGTTGATTCCAAAAACATTCAAATAACCACTGTATATAATACACAAAATCTCATAAGTATGATACCACTAAGAATTGGTTATCATTTTGATATCAGGGTCCCATGACTTATAAGGCCTATCTGCATGAGTATCGTTGTACCGAGACTCCTAAGCCTAAATTTAGCCACTGTTAAAAAATGTTTATATCTTCATTTGTCACCCATCAGAGATTAAATCTGAGTATAAAGCCTAAGGTAAACGATAAAGTAAGAGTTTAGCTTTTCTGGATATAAAGTAAACAAATGCAGCATAGAGTAACTCACTGGTTTAAAGCCAACCTGTTTCACCCAAACATTCTAAGCATTACCTTACAATGTGTATTATTCTCATGAAGGGAATGGGGAATTTGAGAAGAGGACTAACCAAGCATTTTCTTGAAATATATATAATTTCGATTTATCTCTAAATTTCTCTATAAACATTTCTGATAAAAACTGAATAATTGATTTTCTGGTCAGCTTTAATATATCTTACTTTCATATACCAATCTACATTCAGAAAATGCAATACAACAATTAACTAAAAAAATGTCCTGGCAGAAAAAATGGCATCTCTTTATTATGTGATGCCCAATTCTTAGGTATTATGTCTCCAGTTAATGAATGTGATTGTTTAAATGCTTCATAAAGTTTTAATTAAAATCCATCATTGTACTATAATATAATTGTGGAAAATTTTGTCCTAGAATCATTCATGAACTGCCCATTCAATCAAGATATACATCAAATTCATTTGGTATTCATATGCATAGGAATGAGTTTCTTAGGACCTCCTGCCATTTGGAGGTGGCAGGACCAGGATTTGAACTGTGGGCTTCAGCTCCCACCACTTCAAACCGAGGATTGGGAACTCACTTGTCTGTCCAAGAACATCAGCAAGACCAATGATTAGGCAGGCACCAGTGGCTCTCAGCAGTCCTCCTTGATACTTAAAAGACTGTGATAGGAGGATCATGGTTGAAGTCACCCTAGGGAGGAGAGTCCTTGAGATCCCTGTCCAACTTCAAGGCCAACAATGCCAGAAGTATAGCCGTAAGGCTCCAGAGTTAGAGGGCTATCCTTAAGTAAAAGCAGCTCACAGACTGTGCCCAGATCCTGAGTTCAAGGTCCAGGATTGGCAACAAACAGACATACACAACAATCTGTGCAGCCATCCACTTAAAGCAGGTCACCCTCAACAGCCTTTATTTACATTTTATTTTGAGGCCAACGCAGGATGAATCACAAACCAGGCAGGGGAAGAGAAGATCAGGTTTCTTAGAAGTAACCGGTATTCTGAAAATTAAACTTGGGGAATTAAAATGGTAGCATACTTATGTAAAAACTAACATTAAGAAAAATATGAAGGTGCTGGGAATGTGGATTAGTGGGAGAATGCTTGCCTAGCATGCAAGAAGCCCTGCGTTCAATTCCTCAGTAGCACATTCAAGAAAAAACCAGAATTGGTGTTGTGGCTCTAGTGGTAGCTTGCTAGAGACAGTGCCAGGCCTTGCGTTCAACCCAAGAACTGGCAAAGAAATAGCTACTTAGGTAGGTAGGTAGGTAAGTAGATAGATAGATAGATAGATAGATAGATAGATAGATAGATAGATAGATAGATAGATAGATAGATAGATAGATAGATAGATAGATAGATAGATAGATAGATAGATAGATAGATAGATAGATAGATAGGTAGATAGATAGGTAGATAGATAGATCGATCGATAGATCGATAGATCGATAGATAGATCGATAGATAGATCGATAGATAGATCGATAGATAGATCGATAGATAGATCGATAGATAGATAGATAGATAGATAGATAGATAGATAGATAGATAGATAGATAGATAGATAGATAGATAGATAGATACATAGATTAGATAGATAGATAGATAGATAGATAGATAGATAGATAGATAGATAGATAGATAGATAGATAGATAGATAGATAGATAGATAGATAGATAGATAGATAGATAGATAGATAGATAGATAGAGATAGATAGATAGATAGATAGAAAGAAATATGATAGATGAATATGGAGTTGGATGTCAGGAGGAAAGTAAGGAAGACTTCCCAGTGATTAGGCCTTCTGCAGTGTGCCAGGACACCAACATGGCCTTCACACAACCAGAGAACAGGAAGACTGTCTCTTTCCACTTCTCAGGTAGGCAAGGGCCCCAGAGTCAAGAGGGCAGAGCCAAGTTCTAACTGAGGTGCTTGGAGACAGAAGAGAAAAGGCCTTGCCTCTGCTTGGATGGGGAATTTGCATTAATGTAGTGGAGAATGAAGGAAGGAGAATGGACTGGCAGAGGTAGAAAAAGGGCCTTCATATCTGACAGATGGAGAGTCAAAGACCCACTCCCTAAGACCAAAGAGCAAGGTTTTCTACTCTGTTCCTGCCCTCTCTCCCAATAAAATGGCTCTCTATTGTCAACTTAAAGATAGCCTGAGGCTCCCTTCACCTGAGGGAGGAAGGTTAGTCATTGTTTGAAGAGGCTGAGAAAAGCCTGATCCTTGTGTAACTCTGACAAATGTTTCATGTTTCCCCTCATTGCTGGCCATGCCTGGAATGTTGAGTGTGTACATTCTGCCTCCTAACCCTGCATGCCTTTTTCTCTTCACCTAGCCTGGCTTTTGTAACTGATTTCTGCATTAAAATATTGTTACATTGGAGTACTTCCTGCAAACAGGACTAGTGCTTGGATGCTGAGAACTTCATTTGAACCCAGGATGGGTCAATAATGTTTCTTTCCTGCTTCTATAGCTCAAGAACTCTAAGAACCTTTAGCGTATGAGTAACGTCTCATCACCAATGGAAACACAGGAAGCTCTTGAACATCTGACCTTTCAGAAGTGTAATTCAGAGTTTCAGACTTTCCTACCCTGGCTGGCTTCACCCTGTGATCCTCAGACTTCAGCCTCTTGAGTTAGGGTGACAGGTGTTAGCTACTGGTGCTCTGCTAGGTTCAGAACTGTAATTACATTGGCATTACAAGTCAACTGCTTATCACAAAGGGCTTG
This sequence comes from Dipodomys merriami, assembly GCF_024711535.1. Lineage (NCBI taxonomy): Eukaryota > Metazoa > Chordata > Mammalia > Rodentia > Heteromyidae > Dipodomys > Dipodomys merriami. Next base: position 161,102 of record NW_027202506.1, on the reverse strand, counting down.
GGCAGCATATTAAGCCTTTCAACAATGGACCTTTCAGAACCCTATAGGACACAAGGTTATAATGCTAGAGTCTGAAAGGCTATGTATATGGATGGGCTACACTTGAACCTTGAGCTCTGACTCCAATTCTGGTGTACATGAGCATTCATTTTCCATAGAATGTTATCCTAATTAGCAAACAAAAAAAGTACTTCGCTTAACCCTCACTTTTTCCACTTTTGTGTCTCAAACTCAAGGCTGGGCACTGTCCCTGAGGCCTTCAGCTCAAGGCAAACTCTCTACCACTTGCCCCAAAGCACCAAATGTGGTCTTTTTGTGGTTCATTGGAGATAAGAGCCTAATAGGTTTTCTTTGCCTAGGCTGTCTTTGAACTGTGGTCTTTAGATCTCAGTCTCCTGAGAAGTTATGGTTCCAGTTGTGAGCCACAGGCATCTGGCCTATTGTTTTTGACAGTCCAGGCGCTTGATCTTAGGCCCTGGGTACGGTTTCTGAGCTTCTTTTTCTCAAGCCTAAGGCTGTGCTACTTGAGCCACTCTGATTACATTGCACTGAGGACTCAAACCCTAGCATTCATGCATCCTGAGCCAGCTCTCTACCACTAAGCCACATTTCTAGCCCCACTCTTACAATTTTATCCCTCAACTTGCCTATCCCCAAGAAAAGGCTTCTGAGTAAAAGTCATCTAAAAAAATTCCTATAGCAAGGTTCCAAAGATAAAGAACACAAAGCTCATACTTGGGAGAGACTCTAAACATATGAAGACTGTGACAAATGCTTCCATTATTTATGTATCATGTTTCAACACTTAAAATATTAATGAAAAATGAGTCAATGACCTAAATTGTTGTGTATAAATTTATAATAGATGCACAACATGTACTAAATATTATGTGTATAATAATACTAAATACAATGTATACAATAAATGAATCAAGTGAAAAATAAAATAAATACAAAAATCAATAATAAAAATCATAATATGTAATACACACACATATGTAAATATATATCATATATTACCCATATATAGAAATATTTTTTCCATTGCAGGGCCTTCATTCAGACCCTTGTAACTCTAGCCTGAATTTCTTTTCCTCAAGGACAGTAAGCTATGTCTTTACTCATGGTGCAAAAGAGTTACCTGGCTGGTGAGATCAAATCCCAGCAATGATGGAAATACTGGCTCAACTTCCAAGATAGTGACAATTTTTTTAATGGAAGCAGTTATGTTTATTAAGTGACATACTGAACATTTTTTAAAAAGCAGTGTAACATTTTGTACATCTATTCAGACATCTTTCTCTTACCCCCAAAATGCTTCTTTTGATCACTACTTTTCTTCATTTTTTTGTTGTAAAAATGTTGTACAGACAGATTACAGTTAAATGAGCATGGTAATGAGTACATTTCCTTTTGAGCATTGTTGTCTCCTCCTTTGTTTTCCCCCTCACATTGCTACATATTTACCAAGACCCTGAGTTCAAATCCCAGGCTAGGAAAGAAAACTGGTAGAAATTCCAAACCAGGGAGCTTTGTTTCTTTTTTAATTTAAATGATTATTTTTTATTTATTCTTTATTTTGCCTACATGGGGCTTGAGCTCAGGTAGTGGCAACTCTGCCTCAGCTTCAATTGCCCTAGGGTGGGGTACACCCTCGGACCCATAGACAATCCAGGGATCCTAGGTCCAGAGGGCGTGCATAAAGAAAAATAAGTAACATAGCATAAAAAGTGGCGAGCTGCAGAAGGCTGGGTGTTTTACCTTTTTTTATTTGCAGGGTGACCATCCTGGGTCTGAATGACATGGCTACAAAGTGAACCTGACCTGCCATATCTGAATGCTGGCGTGCTATCAGGGAATCCAAAGGCCAACTTGTCAACATAGGCCCTGGGTTCAAATCCCGGTCCTGACACCTACTAATGGCAGGAGACCACAAAAGACTCATTCCTATGCATAGGAATACCAGTTGAGAGTAGTTCATGCTTTTGTCTAGTCTAAAATTGGAAGCAATAATCCTAGGATGCTGATTGATCTTAATTAATAGATTATTATTCATGGAAAGAATAATATTCCTTCAATGGTAGTATAATAAATGCCTAAGAGTTGGTAGGAACATAGTAAGTGTTCTTCAATCATAGATAGATGGCTGTGGTGCTGTTTACCAATACATATTTATTTGTATACCACCCTCTGCCTATCCATGTATCACTGTTTTGGCCAAACCTGAGACTGGTTCTAAGCACCTGACAGCTTCATTGATTAGAGGCTGCCGTGCTCACACTCATCCATTCATGAATTGGGCTTGCTAATCCCTGAGATCATATCCCAGCATTGCCAAAAATTTAATCTTGGAGTAAAAATCCAAGTATGACACATGTTTTCCTTTTCTGGGAAAGTCCTCGGTGTCAGGCATGATGGAGAACGTATAGACAAATCTGGATGCTGTGATATAAGATGTAAACAATGTAATAAATGTTAGAGGGGTCATCAGAGTCAATAAAATAAATGGAAAATAAATGAATAAAACAAGAAATAAAATGAATAACCACACCCAACAAAATATGGAATATCTGTATGGAAGTATAAATCCTCTCTTTAAAATGGATATAAGGAGTATGTTTTCCATGCCTGAGGCTTGAATTCAGGCCTAGGGAACAGGCCTGCCTTTCTTGTCTTCAAGCACGGTCAGATTCCCTTCCCTCACGATGTTGCATATTTATGCAGACCTTGAGTTCAAATCCCAGGCCTGTTAAAAAAAATGGCATGAATTGCAAACTAGGAAGCTAAATATGTTTTTTTAATTGCAGGCCATTGGAGAAGCCATAGTCCCTCCCAGCAACATGGGCCTACATTTCGAATACTAGTCATGCCACTGGATGGTGGGAGATACTAATAGGCTCATTCCTATCCACAGGAATAACAATGGAATATTATCAATGTCACAGTTGAATGAGATGCTCATGAATGATATTTGTATACAATTAGACATCATGATTTCAGTCGGTTGATTGATTTTATTTAATATCTTATGAAGCATTAAAAGAAAATTATTTCTCACAAGGATACAATAATTTCAGGACACTGATTTACTTAATAGTTTATTAAAGATGAAAATAATAACATAAATTACCTGGAGGCATAATAAATACCCAAGAATTTGTAGGAATGTAGTCTATATAAATGAACAATGGATATACATCTCTGGCACTCCATAAATATATGTATATATATATATATATATATATATATACATATACATATATATATGTATTAGCATACTACAATCTGCAAGTCAATCTGTACTTGTTTTGTCAACCCCTTGTTCTCGATCTCAGATCTTGGGAACTGCCTATCAGCTCAATTTGCCCCAGGATGGCATGCTGACACACACCCTTTCATGAATTTGTCCCTGTAGGCCATGAGTTCAGATGCCAGCATGCCCAAACAATGAATCATGGAGTAAGAAACTGATAGTGACACGTTTTCCTTTTCTGTGAAAGTCCGGGGTGTCAGGTATAAGTGGAATACATATGCAGACCTATATCCTATTTAATCAATGTAATCAATGTTCTATGTGCCATATTAGTCAATTAAATAGTCAATACATGTTGGATCTTTGTCCACCCTAATAAAGATGGATGGGGTCCAAGGAAACATAAGTGCACTTGCTCACTGGTTACCCTCCCCCCTTAGCCCAGGAGACATTCAGACAAAGCTGGGAGTCAAGTCATGCAAGAACTCATATATTACCACTCAGAAAGCATCTTTTAAAGGGAAACACTGCATGGCATGGAAGGGGAGGGAAAGGAACCAACCAACCACTGAAAAGGTCACACCCTATCATGCGCCTAAGCTTTATCCAATCAGATTTTAAGGTAAACAACTCGGGCTGTGACCACTCAACTTCCTCTCACCGACATCTTTTCTGCCCATGTGCCCCACAAATACATGAATCAAACAAAAAATAAAATGAATAACTACACTGAACACAATATGGAGTTAACCTATGAATGTAAATATAAATTATATATTTAAAATGTACACAAATATGATGTATTCTAGTGCTGGGGATCTATTTCAGACCTAAGGAACAGACATGAATTTCTTGACTACAAGAAGGCTAGCTTCCCCTTTCCACACAGTGCAACAAAGTTACCCAGACCATGAGTTCCGATCCCAGTCTTGGCAGAAAAAATGGCACCTTTATACTATGTGACACCCAATTCTTAGGTGTTTCATTATGCCTCCAGTTAATGAATGTGATTGTTTAAATGCTTCATAAAATATTGATTAAAATCTATCAGTGTTCTCTAATATAATTGTGTATAAATTTATCCTAGAATTATTTAAGAACTGTCCATTCAGTTATAACGTACATCACATTCCACTGGTATTCATATAGATAGGAATGAGTTTCTAAGGATGTCTTTCCATTTGCAGGTGGCAGGACCAGGATTACAACTGTGGGCTTCTGCTCCCACCATTTAATCCCAAGGATAGGGAACTCACTGGTCTGTCCAAGAACAGAATGACCAATGATTAGGCAGGCACCAGTGGCTCTCAGCAGTCCTCATTGATGCTTACAAGGTTGTGATAGGAGGATCATGGTCAAAGTCACTTTAGGCAGGAAAGTCCTTGAGACCCCTGTCCAACTTCAGTGCCAACAAAGCCAGAAGTAGAGCCATGTGGCTCCAGTGGTAGAGGGCTAGCCTTGATCAAAAGCAGTTCACAGACTGCACAGATCCTGAGTTCAAGATCTGGGACTGGCAACAAACAGACATACACAACAATCTGTGCAGCCACCCTCTTGTCCCCAAATCACCCTCTTGTCCTCAACTGAATTGGACAGAGTTCACTGGGAAAAGGGCTGGGGGAGCCTCTGTCATTTTGACTCCACCCATTTGCCTGCATCACAGATTCCCACCACACCCCCATGCTTTCATTGTTCTTTCTGAGCAAGGGGATACAACAATTGTGGCCATGCCCACATTCCATGATGTCTAGCACCAGGATTCCCTCTGTTGGTTGACACCACCACCAGCAGTTGAGGAAGGTAGAGGTGACTGTGTGGTGAACAAGAGCTTTAGTCCACTTTGGAGTAGAGTCGAAATTGACGTCCTAGTCAGTGAGTGGGAGAATAGAGGATTTCCCAGGCCCTGGGAACCTGGGCAGCCCATCTTTCCCATCCCAGAACTCAGATGTCTGAAACAACAAGACTTCGTGAGAGCTGTGGGCAAAATACTACTGCCAGAACACCGGCAGAAGAATTCTCCCATCAGACCTGCAACATTCAAGAAAACAAAGAACAAAAAAAGGAGGGGTCTTCAAGACAAACACCAGTGGGGAAGGTGATTCACCAGAAGGTCCAGCCAAAGATGATGCTGACCTTGGGCCTCCCTTACCTTTGGACACAGTCACAGTCACCAGGGTCCAGAGTGTCAAGGGTCCCTATAGCACCAAGGATCTTTAGAGGTGGTACCGACACATGGTGCCTGCCCTGGACCACAGCAAAAGAAGAAACCAGGTACGCTGTGCCAAGATCCAACCACTGAAGCTGGAAAAGACAGACCTGCAGGATCGATGGGAGAAAGAGAGGGAGAAGATAGCCCAGGTGCACGAAGCACCAAAAACAGAGCTAGACATCCACAAGCCACCCATACAGAGGTTGGTTTCGGCAGAAAGCAATTTACAATTTGCACCGGGCTAGTGAAACAGGAGGCCAATGACAGAGAAATGGAGCAAGAAGCTCTCACCTGCCACCTCCAGGTCACAGGGTGTAACGTGTTGGAGCTGGAGATGGCAGTTGCTGCTGCACAGAAGGAGACCGAAATGTTCTTCGAACAGCTGAATGATGTGACACTTCAGCTCGAGGAAAAGACCAGAAGCTTCAATGACCTGGAGCAAGTGAACACAGAGTTGCAGGAGAAGCTGGAAGCGATCTGGTCAAAGAAGAGCAACAGGAAAAACAGAATCTGCAAGTTTCAACAAGTGCTGGTGGGGCATGAGGTAAAGAGACTACTGGAAAACCTGAGCTGGATGGTGACCTCAGCAATTCTGGAAAGAGACACCTTGATGGAAAGCCTGAGCATTGAGAGGTCCACATGGAAGGAGGAGGCTCAGTGGCTGACCAAGCAGGTGAACCAACTGACATAGGAGAAGGAGCAAAGGGCGAGGCAGGTGCTGGCCCTAGAGAATGAACTGGAGGAACTGAGAAGGACGCTGGCAGAGCCTTGGCCCACCGCAGGACCATCTCAGGCCAAGTGGCAGTTGCAGGCCCAGGCCTACTGCATGCAGATGGAGTTGGAAAACCTGGAGGAACAACTTCACATCCAGGTCCAGGAAAACTAGAGGCTCGGTCTCCAGAATGTGGAGCAGTGGGAGCAACTATGGAGACTGGATGAGAAGGCCAAGGATTGGCAGTAGATCCCTGAGACCCCACAATGCGCATGTGTGTGTGACCCATAGATAGAACTGGCCCTGCTGTGGGATGCTCTCCACAAGGTGAGCTATGAGAAGGAATTGCTCACCAGCATTCTGGAGCTCAGTGCCACCTGTGAGCAACACATTGCCTCCAATGAGCAGCTGAACTCTAAGAAGGAGGCCTTGCAGCAGCACTTGAAGAGGCAGACCCAGCTGCTAGAGCAGCTGAAGCAAGTGCAGGACTGACCAACTGGGGGGAGCAGGTGGTGCCCCCAAACTGGAAGGATACTTTCAAGTCCCTAGAAGTGACCAGACCAAATGAGGAGCACCTGAAGGCCTAGCTGAGCCTGGCTTTCACCTGGGAGGGGAAGTTGTGAGCCCTGGAGAAGCAAAATTTGAGGAGGTGACTCCTTCACAAAGTGAGCATTGCAGAGGATGGATACATGCCCCAGACCTACAAGGATGTGGCTCTGCAAGTGCTCTCAGAGGCTGAGATCCACAGGGGGAAACTCCTGCTGCAGTAGCAGTGATCCCAGTGCAGTTGCATGGCCAAGCCGGCAGCTCAGTGTCAGACAGAGCTGGAGGCACAGGCACCCCCGCCCCGTGAGCTGCCACCACAGCAGGCTTGGGCCTCGTCCACGACTTGTATGATGAAGTGGACATCCATAGTCCAACGGATGAGCTCCACAATCGATGCAGCCAGTTGTTGTAACACATCCACAAATGTCAAGGAGTCCCTTGTGGCATATAAGGAGCAAATGTTTGTCCTGGATGAGCTGTGTCAAGAGAAAGCCAAGCATGTGTGAAGATGGAGAAGAAGAGAGAGCTTCAGGAGCTGCTGTTACTCCTCGCAGGGGAAGGAGTGGACAGCGGGCTCCAGATGCCAGCTGAGCCCTCCCCCCCACTGCTCCAAATGCCTCAGGCTCCAGGGTGGGCAAAATGAGTGAGGAGCACAAAGGTTTTGAAGAATTGCAACTTTAAGACAACTTGGACACTGCCAGAGTAGTGGTCGGGGTTCACTACCTCGTAGATGACTCCCACACAGAGCACGTTCTACAACAGATAACCCACACCCAGAGCAGCCTAGAGCTTGTGGACTTGGTCTAGGAGCACTCCCTCCCGTTCTTTTGTAGACTGATGTGGATGATGACTCTCTATGTGAAATACTGACTCTCAAAAGCCAAGGCAGCCACCAGAAGTGGGTGGCCTGGTGGCCTTCTCTCAGGCCTCCATCTGCTGTGAGATGGGAAGGGTAAACTTCAGGTCAGGTAGGGCAGAGGCTACCGGGAAGCAGCCCAAATTCAAGGGACATCTAATGGCCCATTGGTGGCCAGGGAAGAGACCCATGTTATGCTTATCCCAAACAATAAATTGTTTTCAAGGGGAAGAAAAGCCTACAACAAAGATTTGTTCTTCCAGTCCTGGGGCTTGAACTCACGGCCTGGCTACTCTCCCTGAGCTCTTATTGATCAAAGCTGGCACTCTACCCATTGAGCCCCACCTCCCCTTCCAGCTTTTTCTGTGTGGAATTGAACCCAGGGTGTCAGGCATGCTAGGCGACCACTCTACCACTGAGCCACATTCTCAGCTAGGATGATTCTCTCCCCTCCCAAACCCATATGGCCATTCCTCAGATAAATAGGAAGTAGAGGCTAGGATGAATATGAAGCACAAGTATAGTTCACAAAGAAATACTCCCCTGCCCCCTCTTTGACCCCCTTAGTTGCTTCTACCATTTAGGGATGAGAGAGGGAGAGGGAGTCCCGAGAGAGGAGTACCAAGAAGAATAGTCCCCTGAGCCACACAGCCTACCCCACACAAGTGGTCCTCTAGACTTCAATATTACCTGATTTAATGTGGAGTCTACACTGTCTCTCTATCACTTCAATGCTCAGGATGAAATAAAGGTCAGCTTTGTCCTTAGCCCACACACAGGGAAGAAGCTCCTAGTCCCAGACCAACTTCCACCTCTGACTGCCCGGCCACAATGGTGGCGGTGATGACCTCATGCATAGATTCCAGGAAGAAGGTCTATGGCAAAGGGCAAAAGCAGCAGGGTGAGCAGGGGGAAGGAGCTGGGGCAATTGTTCTGGGATCTTCCTCCTTGGAGCCCTCCCATCAAGCCAAAGCCATGCTGACCCAAAGCAAAGCCAAGGCCAGAGTGTGAGAAAAGATGGAGGAGCATGGTACTAAAGGAGGTACTGCTTTGTCTTGGAGCACTTGAAAATTCCAATTATATTTGGCCCATGCCAATTGGGATTGGCAACATGCAATGCCTCTCCTTGTTGTTGTTGTCCCTGAGTGTTGTCCCTGAGCTCTTTTTCTCAAGGTTGGCACTTTATCACTTGAGCCACAGGGACTCTTCTTGTTTTCTGATGATTCATCGAGGATAAGAGTCTCACACACTTTCCTTCCCAGGCTCTCTTGGCACCATGATCCTCCAGATCTCAGCTTCCTGAGAATCTCAGATGACAGGTATGAGCCACCATTGCCCAGCATGTGATGCCTTTTGAAGGCATCTTGGCAAGTCTGTAAAAGCAGCCAAAAAGGGCCTGGATAGACCATGACCCAATCAAGGAGCTGGGATGGGGGAAGACTGACCTTCTAGCCATCCTGTTCCCCAAAATTAAAGATGCCAGATGGTGTTGGATGCATCAAACACCTAGGCCAACAGCCATCAGGCTTAGTGGGGAAAAGGTAGAGAATATCCAAAGATAGCAGTGTCGAAATCTCTGATTTTGCATGCATGTGGTGAGTGTGTGTGTGTGTGTGTGTGTGTGTGTGTGTGTGTGTGTATGTGTGTGTGTGTGTGTGTGTGTGTGAGAACTCAGGACCTAGGCTCTATCCCTGAGTTTTCTTGCTCAAGGCAAGTGCTCTGCCACTTGAGCCACAGCCCCACTTGCTTTTTGAGAGTTAATTGTAGGTAAGTGTCAAGGACTTTCCTGTCCAGTGTGGCTTTGAAGTATGATGGTGGCCCCAGGGAAGCAAGAGTAAACAAAATTCGCAGGGAAAATCCCTATGGAGGAAGACTCCTTCTCCCTGGTGGCCAGATGGGGGACATGTGGGCCCTTACCATAATCCTCTAGAGTTCAATTGGGGGAAGTGACCATGGCTAAGCTGACTCTTGCTCACCCTGAGTGCTGATGCCAGAGCAGATCTGTTCCAATCTAGGCCAAGAGCAGGCATTACTTCGTGTGACATGTTGCAGCTCTTGCCCCTCCTGGCCCAGAACCATGGTCTGAGACGTCGATTTACTACTGCTCAGATTCATATTGCACCCATGACATGCCATTCTGATGTTCTCCATGCCTCAGACTCTACCCTTCTCTGGTAGTGTGGCCGGCTCTGTAGGCAATGGCCTCCAAACAGACTACAAGACTTGTACGACACCTAGACATTGGGAGACCCTCAGGGGACCACTGGAAAGTACTCTGCCTAAAGCCACAGAGCGAGGTCCAAGCAGGCCAAGGGTTGGTCATGGGGCTTGAACTCTGGGCCTGGACGCTGTCCCCCAGCTCTTCAGCTTACCACTTGAACTACAGAGCCCTTCTGGTTTTCTGGAGGTTGCTTGGAGGTCAGAGGCTCCAAGACTTCCTCCCGGGGCAGGCTTGGAACCGCAATTCTCACATCTCAGCCTCCTGAGGAGCTAGGAAGACAGGAATAAGCCACCAGTGCCCAGCTGATCTGGCCTTTCACTACAGTGTACTAGGAGCTCCTGAAAGCTTTTCTTTATTTTTTTCTTGCCAGTACTGGGGCTTGAACTCAGAGTCCGGGCTCTGGTCTGAACTTTTTCCCTCAAAGTTAGCACTCTGCCACTGACCCACAGCTCCACTTCTGGCTTTTGGTAGTTAATCAGCAAGAAGAGTTTCACTAACTTTCCTCCCCTGAGCTGGCTTGACCCATGATCTCTGATTTCAGTTTCCTGAGTAGCTAGGATTTACAGGGGTTGAGCCACTGCTGGCATTGGGCTAGAAGGTTTGCTTAAGCAATGGTCCTTCCCTGTGTTTGCCATGACTCCTCCATGCAAAGGAGGTCTAAGGGACAGGAGCTGTAAAAAATAGGCTTCCAGCCACAAGAAATGGCTAGGGTCCATGGTGAAAAGTCAAGTTGATCTTTCCCCTGGGCCTAATTCTGGGACCCTACCCTCTGCCCTGTGACTCAAGTACAAACGTTGACCCAGCATTGAACGTCCTGCCAGACTTTTCAGTAGTCACAGAACCTTCATTCCACGCATACCACCTGCTCTACAGCATACCTCAGGACCTTTGCCCATGCTGTAACTTCTGCCTGAGGCTTTCTGTCCTGTATCCACATCTTAAAAGTCCTGTGGAATTTTGGCCCTGGTTATATCACCTCCTGGAGCAAGACTTTCCTTCCCTTCTCCCTCTTTTTAAATATTGAGTTGCTAGATATGGAACTTGTGCAGGCTGACTGGCAAATGCTCTATCATGGTGTGTGTGTGTGTGTGTGTGTGTGTGTGTGTGTGTGTGTGTGTGTGTGTGTGTGTGTGTTTGTGTGAGTACCAGTACTGGGGTTTGAATTCATGGCCTGGATGCTATCCTATCCCTGAGGTTTTATAATCAAGTCTAGCCTTCTACTACTTGAACCACAGCTCTATTTCTGGCTTCTTGGGTTTTTAATTGGAGAATACTGTCTTATATAGACTCTCCTGCTTGCAATGGGGATCCTCAGATCTCAGCCTCCTGAGTAGCTTACAGGGGTGAGCCACCAGCACCAGCCCTCTATCCTACTGCTTACCTATATCCTCGGCCCTCCTTTGAGTCCCAGAAAAATATGTCTCACCAGGCTCATTTTTTTGACAGTCTTGGGGCTTGAACTCAGGTTCTGTGCATGTCCCTGAGCTTATTTACTCAAGGCTAGCACTCTATCAATTAAGCCACAGTGCCACTTTTGGCTTTTTCTCTTTCGGTGGTACTGAGGAATTGAACCCAGGACTTAGTGCATACTAGGTAAGCACTCTACCACTAAGCCACATTCGCAGCCCAAATCCCACCTCTATGAGAGTGGGATTTATTGGCATACCTCTTTTGGCATAGAAATAGCTTATTATTTCCTATCTTTGCCAAGATTTGGGACCAGCCTATGACTTAGCAATGAGGAATGATTAATTAGTGATAGCCACCAGGCCCCAGAGGTCTAGGCTCACATCCTACAGAGGGATAGAGAATATGGAGCCAGAACCTTCGACAACTATAATCTAGGAACTGTGGTCTCCTTGGAGGCAGTGACTGCTATGTGACCCGATGGGCCACCTCAGCCAGAACATAAGACTTCAGTTATTAAATGGCAGAGAAGGATGCTTTGTTCAAGCTGCTGGCTCAGACTTAGTTCTCTCTGAGGGCTTTTCCCTGCTTGCCCAGTTTGGGGGGCTGGGCATGGGCAACCTGCTGAATATCCATCATCCATCCATCATCATCCATACACAGAAACATGGAGTGATTGCCTCCTTTTTTGGGGGGAGGGGACAGTTCTGGGTTTGTACTATGAGCTTAGGCCCTGTCCCTGAGCTCCTTTTCCTCAAGTGTAGTGCTCTGCCCTTGAGCCACAGCCCCATTCATGTTTTCCTTTCCTGTGATCTCTTAGAAATTAGAGTGTCACAGACTTTCCTGCCCTGGCTCAATTCAAATTGGCATTCTCTACATCTCAGCCTCCTGAGGAGCTAGGATTACAGGCAAGAGTCCCTGGCTCCTGGGTTTCATTTCTTCTTGTTGTTCTTTTTTGTAATTGTAACAATCTGAAATCTTCATGGTGTCGATCCAATGGTTTGCATCCGAAGTAAACTACCCAGGCCTGGAGTTCGAATGCCAGGACTGCCACCCACAAATGGAAGGAGATTCTGACAAACTCATTCCTATTCCTGTGAATGCTAGGAATGTTATACAAGTAATAAATAAATGTTCAGTTAATTCATGATTCTATTTTAGAATGTCAAACAAAAATTATTGGATTTATATCTTCCATTCTAGCTCCATGGTATGATTCCCCTAATGGAAAGATATTGACTAATTTTTAATTAATGCTTTCCTAAGTATTATATGGAGGCATAATTTAATAACTAATAATTGGTATATATATACAATTTAATATCTGCACATTCCCTGTTTCTCTATGCATGTATATACTATTGGGAACACCTGTGGATTGATCACAGGTACTCAGAACTTCCTGGCAGCTCAGTTTGCCGGAGGCTGGTGTGCTAAGATTGTGACCCCATTTTTGGATTGGCAATTGTAGGCCGTGATTTGAAATCCCAGCATGGCCAAAAATTTATTCCTGGACTCAGAAGCCAATCTTGGCACATTTTTTTCCTTCTCTGTGAAAGTCCTGGGTCTCAATATGATGTATAATCCATATGCAAATATATCCTATGTGATATGTTGTAATAAAAGAAACATATATATGTAATAATATTAAATATATAAGAGTAATAAACAACATATGCATTATACCTATGTATGTAAATAGATCTTATATATTAATATTACTTTTTCCAGAGCTGGGGCTTCAATTCAAGCCCTGGGAACCGATCTGAATTTCTTGTAGTCAAGGACAGTGATCCTTTCCCCTTCACCCGCAGTGTCACAGAGTTATCCAGGCCCTGATTTCAAATACAAGGCTTCCAGAAAAATGGTGCACATTCCAAACCAGGGCCTTATTATTATTATTATTATTATTATTATTATTATTATTATTATTATTATTATTATTATTATTATTATTGTTAGCTGAGCACAGAGCTTGCACTCAGGTCTTGGCATCTTTGCCACAGCCGACCCTTATATCCCAGGACCCGAGTTCAATTCTTGGGCCTGGGAAAAAAATAAAAAGTAGAAGCATAAAACTGAGAAGTTCAAGAAGGTGGTTTTACTTTTATTTTCCTTTGTATTGTGGCCTTCCTGAGTGCAAATGACAAGGCCCAGAAAGTAAATATAACCTAACATTGCTGATGTTTGTTGGGCTATTAAGGAAGCCATAGCCAAAACTGGCAACTTAGGTATGGAGGTCGAATCCCGGGATTGCCTCTAATGAATGGCGAGATTCTAAGAAACTCATTCCCATATAAATCCATACAAATGGAATGGTATAATTGTAACAATTAAATTAGTAGTGCATGATTATATTATAAAATTATACACAACAATTATACTACATTGACTAGTTTTCAATTAGTACTTTATTATGTATTCAATCATGATACTCTGAAAAGGAAGGAATAATTTCATTGCCAATAATGGTGAGTAATATGGTATATGTAATTTCATAGTATACAGACATCTTTCTCTTGTTTTATGCAACTACATCTATCTATCTATCTATCTATCTATCTATCTATCTATCTATCTATCTATCTATCTATCTATCTATCTATCTATCTATCTATCTATCTATCTATCTATCTATCTATCTATCTATCTATCTATCTATCTTGTCTGTCTGTCTGTCTGTCTGTCTGTCTGATTATCTACAAATCTACACATTTATCTGTTTATACACTTGTCACTCCTGGGGCTCAGTTGTAGAGTGCTCGCCTAGTATGTACAAAGCCCTGGGTTCCTCACTACCATGTGCACACAGAAATCCAGAAGTTGTGCTGTTGCTCAAGCAGCTGAGCACTAGCTTTGAGTATGAAAGCTTAGGGACTGTGTCTAGTCTCTTACTCAAGACCCAGGAATGGTACCAAAAAAAGATGGAATGTTCTGACTGCAACTATATAAGGATAGCACTCCAAATACCTCATCACAGAGCAAGCCTTGAGTCTGGTGCTGACAGCTGCCATCTAACCTGACTTAGCCAGAGGTAAACTGTTGCAAACCAGCTCCACAGAACCAGATGCTGCTGGCTTGCTCATCCCTGGCATCCAATATACTTGGAGGCTAAGATCTGACACTGGTGGGTTTAAAACCCGCTCTGGCAGGAAGTCTCTGAAACTCTGAGCTGTGGCTCAAAGTGGTAGAGGTCTAACCTTGAGCAAACTATCTTAGGACAGTACCCCCAACCTTTCAGTGCAATCCCCGTGTCTCACTCCACCTCCCCCCAAAAAAGCCATCCCTCTAAAGCACTAGATGTGAACTTTGTGTGGCTTGGGATGTGTTTCTGCAAGAATGATAATACTGATGAAAACACCCTAATTCTAATGACAGTGTGTGGGATACAGCTATGTGATGAGTCCTTCACGAGGTGTTGTGTGCTGAGTCCTTCACAGGGTGCATTTTTTCATCTTTTTCTTATAAGAGCTCCACAAGTAAGATGATTGTGTAGATGAGAAACTTGAGGCTCAGATATGTCCCCATGTCAGGGTCAAAATTATGTATGTACCTAACTCTAGTGAGTTGTCTCCTGCAGATAATTGTTTTGGTTTATTTTTCTCAGTCATTAACCTAGAACTTAGGGCTTAGCCACTGACCATTCTCTGTTGGGTTCATGGCTAGCACCTTACCACGTGGAGCCAACAACCGCCTTGCAACAGAGTGTTGCAGTCTAGGTATCTGTAGCTCAGGTTTGTCATCCTTCCTACTCAGGAAGCTTAGATATGATGATTTCCGTTCCAAACTCTCCCAGACACAAAAGGTCCCATAAGTCTATTGTCTCCTATTCACCACTTAGAAATTTGAAGTAGAAGCTGGGCGCTGGTGACTTGCACCTGTCATCCTAGCCACTCAAGAGCCTGAGAGCTGAGGATCACAGTCCAAAGCCAGACTGGGAGGAAATTCCTTGAGAGGCTTCTCTCCATTGAACTACCAAAATCCTGCAGGGGTGCTGTAGCTCAAGTGGTAGGGTGCTTGGCTTTAACTGAAGAGCTCAAGGATAGCTCCCAGGCCTAGACTTCAATTCCTCCAACTTTCAAGAAAAGAAAGAAAGAAACCTGAAGTGCAGTGCTGGGACTGTGACTTAGGGGTAGAGTGTTTTGCAGGTATGAATCCCTGGGTTTGATTCCTTAGTAAAACATCACTAGAAAAAAGCCTGAAGTAGCTGTGTGGCTCAAGTGGTAGAGTGCTATCCTTGCACAGGAGAAACTCAGGTACAATGTTCAGGTCCTGAGTTCAAACTCCAGGACAAGTGTATGCACACACACACATGCACACACACACGCGCACGTGTGCGCGCGCATACACACACACACACACACACACACACACACACACACAGATACCAGAATTGAAGCTGTGATACCAAATGGTAAAATTCTGAGCTCATGGTCAGCATCCAGGCCCCGTGTTTAACCCCAAAACCTAGCCACCCAGGGCCCATTTAGAAGAGGTAAAATGTTTCAAAACCTGATGAGCTTCAACAGCCCTAAATAACAGGAAGCATTGTGATATTAGACATATGCTTGGATTTAGCAAGCTTCCAGAAATCTAGGAAGGCACTGTTGCCAATAATGAATCATTGTATTAGGTTCAGCTCCCTTATTGTCTGCCAGAAGGACCGTTGAATTAATTGTAGTAGGTTATTTCAACACTGGATCATCGTATAACAAAGACAGGATAAGTACAGGGAAGTTGGCCTGCCACGGGAGGTAGCACAAATGAAGGCTTCCTGTCAAAACAAACACTGGGGAGAGTGATAGCTTGGGGTACAAAGAGGAATTTTTCTCCTAGCCTTCAGAGCCTGCCCACACTCCTCCTCACTAATTGTCCTAGATGGAGTTTTTTGTTACACAGCTGTACAGGAGTGAGGCTTTTTGTCTGCCTGTTCCAACAATGAAGCAGATTTTCTCCAGCAGCCTGGGGTGTGGAGAAAACCTCAGGCTCCTCTGAGAACAGTGAGGACAGCCCCAGAACATGCACTGTCTTGTAAACACTCTCTGTGCTATGAAATCATTCTATTTAAAGCACATTTCCTAGCTGGGTGCCTTTCATCATAGGGACTCTGGACATTCACAGATAGAAATGCATGCATACATACAAGGGGAGACATGGAGTTACTTGTGTTTTGTTTTTTTTTTTGGCAGGTCCTGGGGTTGTATTTTGAGCCTAAGCACTGTCTCTGAGCTCATTTTGCTCAAGGGTAGTCCTCTGACCTTTAGTCACAACCCCATTCATGGTGATCTTTTATTCCTGTGATCCCTCAGAAGTAAGAGTGCTGTAGACTTTCCTGTCCTGGCTGAATTCAAACTGGCATTCTCTACCGCTCAGACTCCTGAAGAACTAGGATTATAGGCAGGAACCTCTGACCCCTGGCTTTCTTTTCTTCTTGTTCTTTTTTGTTCATTGTGACAAAATGAAATCTTCACAGTGTCATTCTAATGGTTTGCATTTCGAAGTAAACTACCCAGGCCTTGAGTTCAAATGCCAGGACTCCCACCTACACATGGAGGGAGATCTTGAGAAAAGCTTTCTTATTCATGTGAATGCTTAATGGAATGTTATAAAAATAACAATTTAATTTGCAGTTAGTTCATGTATATTATTTAATTATATATACATTACTACCAATTATTGATAAATTATCCCTTACTTTATTTAAGTATTATGGTTGAATACATAACAAATATTAATTGCAAATTAGTCATTGTACTATAATTATTGTGTAAAATTTTATAATGTAGTCATACACTACTAATGTAATTGTTACTTTACAACATTCCATTCATATTGATATATAAAAAAGTAGTGGATTATGTCTTCCATTCTAGCACCATGGTATGATTATCCCAATTAAAGAATACTGACTACTTTTACATTAATGCTTTAATAAATATTCAACCATTATACTTCATTAAATGGAGGCATAATTTAATAATAATTCACAATATATATAATTTAATATCCTCACATTGTCTCTCTCTTATATGTATTGCAAACTACACATCTATCTATTTATCTAACCATCTATATCTATACCTACATCTACATCCATATCTATATATATCAGTCACAATTATAGCTTGTTCCCAGGTTCTCAGAACTGGCTGGTAGCTCAGTTTGCCAAAGGCTTTTGTTATACAACTGACCCGTTCATAAGTTCGGCATTGTGGGCTGTGAGTTCAAATCCCAGCATGGCCACAATTTTATATGTGGAGTCAGAAGCCAATTTTGACACATACTTTTTCCTTCTCTGTGAAAGTCCTGGGTCTTAGTATGATGTATAATCCACATGCAAATATATCCATGTGATAATATGTAATAAATATAATAAATGGTATATATGTAATGAACTAAAATAAAACATAAGGTTAATAAATGTCATATGTATATAGATCTCATATATGAATATTATTTTTATCAGTGCTGGGGCTGAATTTGGTCCCTGGAAACTCGGCTGAAATTCTTGTCTTCAATGACGGTGAGCTTCCTCTGCCCCACAGTGCCACAGAGTTACCTAGACCCTGAATTCAAATCCCAGACCTGCCAGAAAAATGATCAAAATTCCAAGCAAGGCCCTTAATTTCTTTTGGCCAGGATTAGGGCTTGAACTCAGTTCATGGCAACTCTGCCTCAGCTTCGATCATCCTAGGCTGGGGTGCAGCATCTGGACCCCCAGTCCATCCTGAGATCCTAGGACCCGAGTTCAAATCTTGGGACTGGCAAAAAAAAAAAACAAAAACGGAGAAGCGCTGGGAAGGTGGCTCAGTTATAGATTGCTTGCCTTGCATGCATAAGACCCTGGGTTCCATTCCTCAGCACAACATAAGCAGAAAAAAGCAGGAAGTAGTGTTATGGCTCAAGTGATAGAGAGATAGCCTTGAGCTGAAGAGTTGGGGGACAGCACCCAGACCCAGAGTTCTGGCCCCAAACCGAAAAAAAAGAAAGAAAAAAATAGTGCCAGGAAAAAAAGGGAGAAGGATAAAACTGGGAAGTTCCAGAAGGCGGTTTTACATTTTTTCCTTTACAACCATCCTGGGTCTAAATATCAGGGAACGTAAAGTGTACATGACCTTGCACTGTTGAACTTTGGTGGGCTATCAGGGAAGCCATACCCAAAACCAGCAACCTAGGCCCGGCGTGTGAATCCCAGGACTGCCAACTATCAAGGGCGGGAGATCCAAAGAAAAGCATTCCAATATACATCCATATGAATGGAATGTTGTAAAGTAACAATTACATTAGTAGTGTATGATTACATTATAAAATTATACAAAATAAATACAGTACATTGACTAATTTACAATTAATACTTTGTTATGTATTCAACCATAATACTTAAATAAATTAAGGGTTAATTTATCAATAATTGGTAGTAATATTGTATATATAATTAAATAATATACAGACATCTCTGTCTTGTTTTTATGTACATACATACATACATACATATATACATACCTACATATATACTTATATATATATGTGTATGTAACAATCTATATCTATCTATCTATCTATATATATATATTTCTACACTTGTCATTCCTGGGGCTCAGTAGTAGAGTGCTCGCCTAGTATGTATGAAGCCCTGAGTTCGATTCCACACTATCACATGCACAGAAAAAGCCAGAAGTAGTGCTGTTACTCAACCAGTTGGGCAATGGCTTTGAACATGAAAGCTTAGAGACTGTGTCTAGGCCCATACTCAAGCCCCAGGACTGGCACCAAAAACAAGTTAGAATGTTCTAACTGCAAGAATAGAAGGCCAAGATTTCAAATACCTCCTCACAGATCAAGCTGGTAGTCTGAAGCTGATGGCTGTCATCTGAATTGACTTAGCCAGATGTCAACAGCTGCAACCCAGCATCATGGAACCAGACACTGCTGGCTCACCCCTAGCTGCTCAGAGGGTGAGATCAGACACTGGTGGGTTGAAAACTCAACGCTGCCAGGGAATCTGCTAGACTCTGAGCTGTGCCTCAAAGTGGTAGAACTCTAGCCTTGAGGAAAAGGTTTTAGGACAGTACGTCCAACCTATGAGCAAAATCTCCTAGGCTGATGGCCCTCCCTACAAAAAAAACACCCCTCTAAACTGTTAGATGTGAACTTGTGCAGTTTGTGACCTGTATCTGAAAGAATGGTTATAAGCACCCTAATTCTAATGACAGTTTTTGGGATATAGCCATGTTATGAGTCCTTCCTGGGGTGTTGGGTGTTGAGTCCTTCACGGGGTACTGGGTTGTTCATGGGGTATTGTGTGCTGACTCATTCACAGGGTACTATGTGCTGATTTCTTCACGAGTTGTATTCTTTCATCTGGTCCTTATAAGATCTACACAAGTAAGATGATTTTGCAGATGAGAAAGTCGAGGCTCAGATATGTCCCCAAGGCAGAGCCAAATTAATGTATATACTGAGCTCTAGTGACTTGTCTCCTGTAGACAATTGTTTTGGTTTAGTTTTCTATATCATGAACATTGAACTCAGAGCCTAGGTGTTGACTTTCTTCTTGGGTTCATGGCTAACGTTCTACTATGTGGAGCCAAGGACCCCCTTGCAGCAAAGTGTCACGGCTTAGGTCTCTTTAGCTGAGATCTATCATCCTGCCTGCTCAGGAAGCTGAGGATCTTGGTACCTTTTCCCCTTGGTGGTTGAGTGTCTCTGATGCTCCTTTAGTCTTGATGAAATGATGCCAGAGAGAGGTTTGTATCTGGAAATGAGCACATCTCTATCCAAGGACTTTTAAAGTACCTTTTAAAAATACTTTTGAAAGTGATTTTAAAATATTCTAATGAAATTTTCAAAAAGTTTGTTAATTTCTGCTCTTGAAATTAAAGTCACTAAATTATGGAGTTAAAAAAAATTATCCCAGATCACGGGCAAAAGTCAGCCTGGGCAGGAAATTCCTTGAGATGATTTTATCCAATAAACCATTAGAAAGCCTAAAGAGGTGCTGTAGCTCAAGTTGCAGTGCACTAGACTTGAGCTGAAGAGCTCAGAGACAACACCCAGGCCCCGATTTGAACTCGTCCAACGTACAAGAAAAGAAAGAAACCTGAAGTGGAGAGCTAGGATTGTTTCTTAGGGGTAGACTGCTTTACATGTGTGAAACACTGGGTTTGATCCACATCGCTAGAAAAAAAAGGCTGAAGTGGCTGTGTTACTCAAGTGATAGAGTGCTGTCCTTGGACAAGAGAAACTCAGGTACAGTGGTTAGGTCCTGAGTTCAAGCACACACACACACACACACACACACACACACACACACACACACACACACACACACACACACACACGGAGGCATCATTGCCAATAATGAATCATTTTATTAGGTTCAGCTCCCTAATTATCTGCCAGAAGGACTCTTGAATTAATGTTAGCAGTTTGGTTCAACACTCAAACACAATCTTACAATGACAGGATGAGTGCAGGAACTTGGCCTGCCATTGAGGTTGCACAAATGAATGCTTCCTGTCAAAACAGAGCACTGGGCTTGGCGCTGGTGGCTCACACTTCTAATCCTAGCTACTCAGGAGGCTGAGATCTGAGGATCATGGTTCAAAGCCAGTTTGGGCAGGAAAGACTATGAGATTCCGATCTCCAATAAACCACTAGAAAACCGGAAGTGGCTCTGTAGCTAAAGTGGTAGAGCGCTCGCCTTGAGGTGAAGAGTGCAGGGACAGAGCCCAAGCCCAGAGTTCAAGCCCCTGACCGACCAAAAATCAAAAACAAAAACAAAAAACACAGAGCACTGGGGAGAGAGATAGTTTGGGGTACAAAGAGGCCTTTTTCTCCTGACCTTCAGAGCCTGCCTGCACACATCCTCAATAACTGGTCCGGATGAATTGTTTGTTACACAGCAATACAGGAGTGAGGCTTTTTGTCTGCCTGTTCCAACAATGAGTCAGACTTACTCAGAACGCCTCAGGCTACACTGGGAACAATAAGGGGAGCCCCAGAACATGCACTGTCTTGAAATCACTCGCTGTGCTATGAAATCATTCTATTCAAAGCAAATTTCCTAGCTGGGTACATTTCTTCATAGAGACTCTGATGTTCACTGATATGAATACATGCATACATACACAGACACTTGGATTTACTGGCTCTTTTTTTGTGGCATGTCCTGCGACTTGAACTGTGAGCCTAGACATTTTCAGTGAGCTCCTTTTGCTCAAGGAAGCATTTTATTGTGTCTTAAACCATGATTACCCTAGGCTGGGTTGCAGCTTTTACACCCACAGATAATCCAGGGATCCTAAGAACCGAGTTCAACTCCCAGCGCTGGCAAAAATACAACAAACCAACAAAAATGGAGGAGGAAAAATCAGGAAGTTTTACCCAACAGTTTTACCTTTGTTTCCTTAGCACTGTGACCCTCCTGGGTCTCAATGACTCAGCTTGAAAATTGTACGTGAGCTTGCATTGATGAAGGCTTAGGGCTCTCAGTGAAGCCTGAGCCCAACCTAGACATCTAGGGCCTGAGTTCAATCCTGGGAGTTCAATTCCGGGACTGCCACCTACACATGGCTGAAGATCCTAGGAAACTTATTCCTATTTATAGGAACACTAATAGAATGTTTGAAATGTACTAACTGAATTACTAATTAGCTAGTCATTCCAGTTTAAGATTGTATTCAATAAATATAGGTCATTGATTAATACTTTATAAGTCTTCTTTTATAATTGATTAATGGAGCCATAATTTTATATTAAATAATTGGTAGTAATATAATATATAGAAATAAGATATAGAGATCACCCTTTATATAGGGTTATACACTAGAGTCTACATAAATGTCTATCTGTCTCTCTCTGTATACATTTATAGATGCATACACATTTGTAAATACACACACACACACACACATACACACACACACACACAAACACACACACTGCAATATAAACATCTATCTGTTTTTATATTGGCCACTCCTAGGGCTTGATCTCAGGTCCTCAAATTTGCCCGCCAACGTCTCTTGCATCAGACTGGTGTGCTAACATTTACCCATTCATGAAGTGGGCCTGCTAGGCCCTGAGTTTAAGTCACAAAACTGCCAAAAACTTAATCCTGGTGGAGAGCCAATTGTCCCACTTGTTTTCCTTATCGGTGAAATTTCTGGGACTCAGGAATGATGTAGAATACATAGGCTCATCTACTTCTTATGTAATAGGATGCAAAAAATGTTATAAGTGTAGTCATACTCACGAAAGTGCATAAGAAACAAATAAAACACAAAATAAAATGAATACACTAACCATAATATGCAGTAAATATGTGTAGGTAAATATAAATCATGTATTTAAAATATATATGAATATTAATTTTTCGAGTGCTAGGACTTGAATTCAGGCCCTAGGAACAGGCCTGAATTTCTTGTCTTCCAGAAAGGTGATCTTCCCCATCCCTCACAATGCTGCAGATTTAACCAGACTCTGAGTTCAATTCCCAGGCCTGGCAGAAAAAATTGTGTGAATTCCAAGCCAAGGAGCCTCATAATTTTTAAAATATTTTTAATGTATGTATGTATGTATTTTTATTTTGTCAAGCATAGGGCTTGAGCTCATGTTGTGGCAATTCTGCCTCAGCTTTGATCACTCTAGGCTGGGGTGTAGCCACTGGACCCACAGCCGAACCTGGGTTCCTGGGCACTAAAGTCTGACAAGAAAAAAAAAAGTTAATGCGACACAGGAAAAAAAAAACTGTGGCAACTTGCAGTTGGCTGCCGGTTTTACATTTGTTTTCTTTGCAAGGTGACCATTCTGTCTGAATGACACTGTTCAAAAATGTTGGTAACCTGGCATTGCTGAAGGCTGGCGGGCTACCAAGGAAGCCATAGGCCAACATGGCAACATAGGCCCTGTGTTTGAAGCCCGGTCGTGACCCCTACCAAAGGTGGGAAATCCTAAGAATCTCCTTCCTATTCATAGGAATACCGACTGAAGATTATGAATGGCAAGGTTGAATACGTTGTTTCTGAATACTACTATATAAATAGAGTGATTTTAGGAAGCAAATGGATTTTAATGAATATTTTTGACATATTCAAAGAATAGTATTAATTACATGGACGCAATAGTTTTGGAACAGTGGTTGATTTCATTAATAATTCATTAAGGATGAAAACAATAATATTAATTGCATAGAGAGGCAACAGCCCTAGGGGTCTACAGCTGAGGTCACTCATCCTGCTTTCTCAGGAAGCTTACATCTGAGGACATGGGTTCCAAAATATCCCAGACACAAAAGGTCTCATGAGCCTATTATCTCCAATTCACCACTAAGAAACCTGAAGTGGAAGCTAGGTGCTTGTCACTCATGTCTGTAATCCAAGCTATTCAGGAGGATGAGATCTGAGGATCATGGTTCAAAGCCAGCATTGACAGGAAAGTCCTTGAGACACTTAGCTCCAATGGACCACCAGAAAAGCTGAAGAGGCGTTTGGCTCAAGTGGCAAAGCACAAGACTTGAGCTGAAGAGCTCAAGGACAGCACCCAGGCCCAGACATCACCTCTACAACAATAAAAAAAGACAGAAACAAACAAACAAACCTGAAGTAGAGGGCTGGGAATGTGTCTTAGGGTTAGAGTGCTTTGCAAATATGAAACCCTGAGTTTGATCTCTCAGGACCACAACCCTAAAAAAAAGCCTGAAGTGGCTCTGTGGCTCAAGTAGGAGAGGGCTATACTTAAAAAAGAGAAACTAGGTACAGTGCTCAGGTCCTGAGTTCAACCTCCAAGAATTGTGTATGTGCCTATGCGCCTTCTCCCACGTGTGCGCGCACACACACACTCACACATACACAGACAAGAAGTAATGCTGTTACACAAAATGGTAAAGCACCAGGCTTCTGCACTGAGCTCATGGTAAGCACCCAGGCCCTGTGTTTAACCCCAAAACCTGGCCACCCAGGGCCCAACTAGGAGAGGTCAAATGTTTCAAAACCTGATGAGGTTCACCAGCCCTAGATGACAGGAAGCTTTGTGATACCAGATATATGCTTGGATTTCCCAAGCTTCCTGAAATCTAGGAGAGGCATCATAGGCCCATCATCACAGGCAATGAAACATTTCATTAGGTTCAATGCCCTACTTGTCCACCAGAAGGACTCTTGAATTATATTGAGCACTGTATCTGAACACTGGAATATAGTCTCACAAAACCAGGATAAGTGCACAGGACGTGGCCTGTCACAGAAGGTGGCACATATGAAGGTTTCCTGTCAAACAAGAGCACTGGGGAAATAGTTTGGGGTACAAAGAGACCTATTTCTCCTGAACTTCAGAGCCCACCCACACTCATCCTCACTATCTGACCCAGACGGAGTTGTTTGCTACACAGTTGTACAGGACTGAGACCTTTTGTCTGCCTGTCCAGACAACGAGAGAGATTTCTTCCAGCAGACCTGGGATGCAGAGAAACCCTCAGGTTACACTGGGAACAGCGAGCGGAGCCCCGGAACATGCACTATCATGAAAGCAGTCTCTGTTATGAAATCATTTTATTGAATATACATTACCTAGTTTGGTGGCATTCATCATAGCTACTCTGGAGCTTCACCTATAGGAATATATCCATACATACCCAAAGACATGGAAGTACAGGATTTTTTTGAGGGGGCAGGTCTTGGGGTGGAACTATGAGCCTAGAACTTGTCCCTGAGATCATTTTGCTCAAGGGTAGTGCATTAAGCTTGAGTCACATCCCCACTTCTCAGTTTTTCTGTGATCTCTTAGAAATAAGTGTTATGGACTTTCCTAATCTGGCTGGAATCAAATTCAGATTATCTACATCTCACCCTCTGAGGAGCTGGGATTACAGTGAAAAGCCACTAGCACCTTCTTTCTTTTCTTCTTCATTTTTAATCTGGACAATCTGACTTCTTAGCAGGGTCATTCCAATGGTTTGAATTTATAAATTAACTACCCAATATTCTTTAGAACTGCTTTACCTGAGAAAGATTTTCTCTCCTCATCTTCTCCTCTGGGACACATGTTTGAAGCCAAAAGTGAGAAATGAGTGTCACAGGATTTGGGAGCAAATGTCCATGGGACTTGTCAATTCTGTCACTTAGCATTGAGCTGCAGTGAATTTGCTGTCTCAAGATGAGAAGACCAAAAGCTGGAGCGATCCTCATACTGTCTGCATTACTCCTTTTGTCTATAAAATGATCTAGTAATTATTAGTGTTGTGTGTCTACAACCTTAAGTATCTAGAACCCACTAGAAGCATCTTCATGTATCTCTTTTTCTCTAGTGCCTCTCGAGATTTAGACTAAGGGTTTGTGTGGAGGGACTCCTTGGTGTATCCCTGAGGAAAGCCGCTTGAATCTTGTTTGGGAGATCGCCGTTCAAATTCAGCCTGAGCAAGAATTCTGTGAAACTCTTATCTCCAATAAACCACCAGAAAACCAGAAGTGGAACAGTGGTCCAGAGGGCAGAGTTCCAGCTTTGAGAGAGAAAGCCAAGAAGGAGACACAGGCCAGACCAGGCAGGAAAGACTGGGAGGTGCTTATGTCCAATTAATGACCAGATGGCTGAAAGTGGAGCTGTGGCAGTGATAAAGCCTCAGCTTTGGGAAAAACAGCAGAGGAATGCATTGGGCCCTGAGGTTAAGCCCTGGGATGTCCACAAAAAATTTTCAAAAAGAGAAGGCCAATTTTATGTATCAGTGACCTACCTACTTTTGTCTGTATATTACCTCCCTGAATGCAAACAGACCTTATGCAGTGCTTCTCCTTTTATTTACTGATTTATATTTCAGATATGCTCCTTTCATATACTGCATCATTCTCTTCATTTCAGGCCCATGGCTTTTCTCATCCAGGGTTCCAGGCCTGTGTCCTTATGTGATACACTGAAGCTCTCAGGAGCCTTTATTTACATTTTGTTATGAGGCCAATGCAGGAACCATAACAAACCAGGCAGGGGAAAAGTATACCAGGTTACATAGAAGTATCCAGTATTCAGAAAATTAAAATTGGGGAAGTAAAATGGCAACATACTTTTCTAAAAAACTACCATTAAGGAAAAGATGAGGGAGCAGGGAATGTGTATTACTGAGAGAGTGCTTGTCTAGCATGCAAGAAGCCCTGGGTATGATTCCCCGGTAGCACATGCATAGAATAATCCACAATTGGGGCTGTGGCTCAAGTAGTAGAGTGCTACAGACTGTGCCACTCCACAGTTTCTACCTATTTCTGAGTATGTGGCACTGAGGATTCAAACCCTGGCATTCATGCATTCTAAGCGAGCTCTTTACCACTAAGCCACATTTCTAGCTCCATCCTTTCAATTTTACCCCTCACTTGCCTATCCTCAGGAAAAGGTTTCTGACTATAAATCATCTAAAGAAATCCCAATAGGAAAAAGTACAAAGATTGGACAAAGCTCATACTTGGAAGAAACTCTAAACATGTGAAAACTGTGACAAATGCATCCATTTAATTATGTATTATGTTTCAATACTTAATAAAATATTAATGAAAAATGAGTCAATGTCCTAAATTGTTGCATAGAATTTTATTATAGGTGTGCAAAATGTAATAAATATTATGTGTATAATACGCTAAATACAATAATCAATCAATTAATGAATCAAAGAAAAATAAAATACAAAATCAATAAAATCATAATATGAAATTAACATGTATAAGTGTATATCATATATTACACATGTATAGAAATATTTTTTCAATTGCAGGGCCTTCATTCAGGCCCTGGGAACTCTAGCCTGAATTTCTTCTCCTCAAAGATAGTGAGCTTCGCCTTCACCCATGGTGTAAGAGTTACCTGAATGGTGAGCTCAAATGCTAGCAATGGCAGAAATACTGGCCCAAGTTTTGATAGTGACTTACTTTTTTTAATGGAAGCAATCATGTTTACTCAGTTCCATACTGAACATTAAAAATAAGCAGTGTAGAATTTTGTACAGCTATTCAGACATACTTTCCTTACCTCTAAAGTGCTTCTCTGAGAACTATATTGTTTCTCTTTTTTGTACTTTTTTATTGCAAAAATGTTTTACAGAGGGGTTACAGCTATAGGAGCAAGGTAATGAGTACGTTTCCAATTGAGCATTGTTGATTCCTCCTTTGTTTTCCCCCTACCATCCCTTGCCTCCCATCTCCACAACTACTTCACCCTGCCGAGGTCAGTGATTTAGTTTTTCATTTTTGTGTGGTTTTGAACTCAAGCTGTGGCAACCCTTCCCTCACATTGCTACAAGTTTACCAAGACCCTGAGTTCAAATCCCAGGCTAGGAAAGAAAACTGGCAGAAATTCCAAACCAGGGAACTTTATTTTTTTAAATTTACTTAAATAATGTTTTTTCTTTCTTACTTTATTTTTTTACAACCATAGGTTTCATTTCAACTCTGCCTCAGCTTGGATCTCCCATAGCCGACCCTGAGATCCTAGGCTCAGAGTTCTTTCAGGTAGAAAAAAAAAAAAACCTGGAAAACACAAAAAGTGGCAAGCTGTAGAGGGCTGGGTCTGAATGACATGGCTGCAAGGTGGACCTGACCTGCCCTTGCTGATGACTGGTGGGTTATCAGTGAAGCCATAGGCAAACCTGTCAACATATGCCCTGGGTTCAAATCCCAGTCCTGATACCAATGGCAGGAGATCACAAGAGACTCATTCCTATGCATTGATCTTGTCTAAAATTGGATTCAATAATCCTAGACTGCTGATTTGCCTTAATGTTATTAAGCATGAAAAGGATAATATTCCTTCAATGGTGGGATAATAAATACCTAACAATTGGTAGGAACGTAGTTGTCATTCAATCATAGATAGACGGCTCTGGCACTCTTTACCAATATATATATATATATTTGTATATCACCGTCTGCCTATCCATGTATTGCTGTTTTGGCCAAACCTGGGGGTTGATCTCAGTGCTGGGCAAACACCTGACAGCTTCATTGTCTAGAGGCTGCCATGCTGAAACTCACCCATTCATGAATTGGGTCTGCTAGACACCGAGCTCTCAGATCCTCACACTGCCAGACATGATGGAGAACATATCTAAAATCTAGATTTTCTGTGATAGGATGTAAGCAATGTAATAAATGGTATAGGTGTCATCAGAGTCAATAAAATAAATGGTAAATAAATGAATAAAACAAGAAATAAAATGAATAACCACACCAAACACAATATGGACTGAACATCTGTATGGAATTATAAATCCCATCGATAAAATGTATATAAGGAGTATCTTTTCCAGGCATGAGGCTTGAATTCAGCCCTCCTATGAAGAGGGAATAGAGGGAGATCCTGAGATACTCATTTCTGGACCTAGGCAGAGTCATGGAATGCAATCGATCTCATCCTTTAATGAGTAATTCATGCATGATGCAAGTAGGAAATGATAAGCAAGACTCATGGGGTATAGATTATTTGTAAAGGAGAGTTGATGAAGCGTGACAATAATAATCACAGTCATGAAATGGAGGCATCAGGAAAGATCCAAGAATCAGTAGTCACACAGATTGGATTCCATCACAGGTCACCATCAATCCTACTCTATACAAATATATACTTATTTGCATACTACCTTCAGCTTATGGATGGGTGACTATTGTGCTCACCACTCTCCCCCCACGGGGGCTCAAACTCAGGTACTGGGAAGGCCTAGCTCCTTCGTTGCTAACAGGCTGGTCTGATCATGTGTTACCATTCACCAATGGTGCCTGCTAGGCCTGAGTTCAGATCCCAGCCCTGCCAAAAGATTCATCTTGATGCCAGAAGCCAATCGTTGAACCTGGTTAATTTCCTGTGCAAGTACTGGGTCACAGCTAGGATGGCGAATGCATGGGTCACCCTGTGGTCATGGGAATAAGTTGTTATACATGTTAGCCCAGTTATACCTGTCATCATATACTCAAGAAATTACACAATACATTCATAAATAGCATACAAAATAAAGACAATAAGTACACTCAATGCATGATGCAGTCCACACACGGATGTGAATATACAACCCATGTTTCAATGATGCATTGAGGACTATTTTGGCCTCACTAGAGCTCGATCTCAGTTCCTGGGAACAAACCAGCTCCTTACTGGCTCACAGTCTGGTGTGATCACGTGGACCCACTGTTCAGTTGGGCCTCTTAAGCCCCGAGTTCGAGTCCCAGCACTGCCAAAAATTCACCCTGATGTGAGAAGACAGTTGTTGCACCTGTTTTCCTGTGCTGCACAAATTCTGGGTCTCTGCTAGATGGAGAAGGTTTAGGCAACTCTATACTCATGGGAAAAGGGTGTCATCCAGTTCACCACAATTATATCTCTCAACCTATACTTAAGAACATACACAATACATCAATGAACAAGACACAAAATAAAGAGAATGACTATACCAAATGCAAGATGCTGCCCGCCCATGTTTGGAAATATAGATCCTCTGTTTAATTATGAATTTATGACTTTATTGGCCCCTACCAGGGATCAGTCTCAGGTCCCGGGAATGGTCTAGCTCCTTAGAGGCTCACAGGCTGGTGTGCTTACCATGACCCATTCACCAATTGTGCCTGCTAGGCTTTGAGTTCAAATTCCAGCATTGCCAAAAGATTCATTCTGATGTGAAAAGCCTAGGGTTGCACATGTTTTCATGTTCTGTGCATGTCCTGGATGTCATTGAGGATGGAGAATGCTATATAGGGAACTCTATAGCCATGGGAATAGGTTGTCATCCATGTCAGCACAGTTATATCTGTCACCATACTCAATAAAATGCATAATTCATCAATGAATAAGACACAAAATAAAAAGAATAACTACACTGAATGCAAGATGCATACCACACCTGTAGGTAAAGAGAGGACCTATGTTTAAAAAAGGTGGGCTTGTTATTTTGTCCAGTGCTGGGCTTCAAATCAGGCCCTGGACCAGGTATGACATTCTAGTCTTCAAGGATGATGAGCTTCCCATTCCCCCACAGTGCAACAGAGCTACCCACACCTGAGTTAAAATCCTAGCACTGACAAAAGAGTTATCCTGATGTCAGAAGCCAGTTGTTGCACATGTTTTCTTCTCCTGTGAAAGTCCTGAGTATCAACTAAGAACGGGAATTCATAGACAACCCTATAACCATGGGAACCTTTTGTCATTCATGTCAGCACAGTTATCCCTGTCACCATACTTAGTAAAATACACAATACCTCCATGATGTAGATACAAAATAAGGAGAAGTTCACTAAACACAATATGCTCTTGACTGATGTATGTCAATATAGATTGTATGTTTAAATTATGAATTTATGACTATAGTCTACCACCTTGGGGATCAATGTCAGATCCTGGGACTGGCTTAGCTCCTAAGATGCTCACAGGTTGGTGTGTTAACCTTGACTTATTGGCCAATTGGTCCTACTAGGCCCTGAGTTCAGATCCCAACACTACCAACAAGTGGATCGTGGAGTAAGAAGACAAGTGTGAAACTTGTTTTCCTTTTTTCTGAATATCCTGTGTGATCCTGAGAATCCTGTCATGGTGGAGAACATTTCTACAAATCTAGATGCTCTGTGATAGGATGTCATCAATGAAATAAACAGAATGGGTTTCATCACAGGACAATCAATGGTAAATAAATGAATAAAACAAAAAATACAAAGAACAACCACACCAAACATCTATGGACTGAACATCTACAGGTAATTATAAATCCTATCTTTACAATGTATATAATTAGTATGTTTTCCAGAGCTTGGGTTTGAATTCAGGACTAGTGAACAGGCCTGACTTTCTCATCTTCAAGTACGGTGATCTTCCCCTTCATCCACATTGCTCCAGATTTACCCACATCCTGAGTTCAAATACAAAGCCTAGAAGAGTAAACGGCATGAATTGCAAGCCAAGGAGCTTTTTTTTTTAAATTTTACTTTTCTCAATATGGGGCTTGAACTCAGGTTGTAGCAACTCTGCTCAGCTTTGATCAACCTAGGCTGGGGTGCAGCCACTAGACCTATAGCTGCTCCTGGGATCCTAGACCCCCAGGCCTTGCAGGGAAAGCAATGCACAGAAAAAATGTGGGTCTGAATGGCACTGTTGCAAATGGTACTTCATCTTGCATTGGTGAAAGCTGCCAGGCTATTGGGGAGGCCATAGGCCTATGTGGCAACATCGTCCCTGATTTCGAGTACCTGTCCTTACTCCAACCAATGGCAGGAGATACTAAGAAAATGGTCCCCCATCCATAGGAATAACAATGGAATATTTTCAATGTCACGGTTGAATGAGTTGATCGTGAATGATGCTCCTATAAAATTAGACAGCACCATTTCAAGAGGCTGATAGACTTTATTTAATATTTATGAAGCATTAAAAGAATTTTATTACTTACAGGAACACAATAATTTCAGGACACTCATTTCATTAAGGATGAAAACAATAATATTAATTACATGGATGCATAATTAAAACCCAAGAATTGGTAGGAATGTAATCTATATAACTGAATAATATATAGATATCTCTTACACTCGATAAAGATATATATTTATTAATGTACTGTCATCTTCATATCAATATTATTATTTTGTTAACTCCTGGGGCTTGATATCAGGTCCTGGGAAAAGCCTGTCAGCTCAATTTGCCCCAGGATGGAGTGCTGACACTCACCCATTCGTGAATTGGGCCTTGTCGGCTTGTAGGCCATGAGTTCAGATGCCAACACTGGGAAAAAAATGAATTGTGGAGTAAGAAGCTGAGGGTGACACATATTTTCCCTTTCTGTGAAAGTCCTGGGTGTCAGGTATGAAGTGGAATACATATGCAGACATATATCCTATGTAATTAATGTAATAAATGCTTTTTGTGTGTGGGGGGGTTTGGTCCTGGAACTTGAATTCTGGGCCTGGGCGCTGTCCTTCAGCTCTTCAGCTCAAGGCTAGCACTCTACCACTTGAGCCAGAGTGCCACTTCTGCCTTTTTTCTTTTTGCTTATGAGGAATCGAACCCAGGGCCTCATACATGCAAGGCAAAAGTTCTACCACTGAGCTACCTTCCCAGGCCCATGTAATCAATGTTTTATGTGACATAATAGTCAATAAAATAAATGTTCAATGCAATGCATGAATAAAATAAAAAATTAAATAACTGCACTGAATGAAATATAGTCAACATATCTTTATAAATATAAACCATATACGTAAATTGTACATGAATAGGATGTTTTTTAGTGGTGGGGATCTATTTCAGGCCTAAGGAACAGACTTGAATTTCTTGACTTCAAGGAAACCAGCTTTCCTTTCCCACAAAGTGCATCAGAGTTACCAAGACCATGAGTTCCAAAACCAGTCCTGGCAGAAAAATGGCTCCTTTATAGTATGTGAGACCCAATTCTTAGTTATTTCATTATGCCTCCATTTTATTAATGTGATTGTTTAAATGCTCAATAAAATATTAACTAACATAGATCAGTGCCCTATAATATAATTGTGTATAATTTTATATTGGAATCATTCAAGAACTGCTCATTCAATGATGACACACATCACATTCTGTTGTTAATCATATGGATAGGAGTAAGTTTTTTGGATCTTCTGCCATTTGGAGGTGGCAGGACCAGGATTCGAACTGTGGGCTACAGCTCCCAACACTTAAACCCAAGGATAGGGAACTAACCTGTTTGTCCAAGAACATCAGCAAGACCAGTGATTAAGCAAGCACCAGTGGCTCTCAGCAGTCCTCGTTGATACTTACAAGGCTGTGATTGGAGGATCATGGTTGAAGTCATCCTAGGCAGGAAAGTCCTTGAGACCCCTTTCCAACTTCAGTGACAACAAAGCCAGAAGTGCTGTGGCTCTAGTTTGGAGGGCCAGCCTTGAGCAAAAGTAGCTCACAGACTGTGCCCAGATCCTGAGTTCAAGGTCCAGGACTGGCAACAAACAGACATACACAATAATCTTTGCAGCCATCCGGTTAAAGCTGGTCACCCTCTTGTCTCCAACTGAATTGACATTGTTCCCTGGGAAAAGGGCTGGGGAGATGCTAACTTCTTGACTCTGCCCATGCTGCTTGCATCACAGGATTCCGGCCATACCCCCATTTTTTCATGGTTCTTTCTCACCAATGGGATACAAGAATGATAGCCACGCCCACATTCAATGTTGCCTAGTAGCACCGGGATTCCCACTGTTAGTTTACACCACTAACAGCAGTTGAGGAAGGTGAGGTGTTTGAGTAGTGAGGAAGAGACTCAAGGCGACAAGTGGGAAATGGAGAAGCCTGCCTTCGCCCCAGCAGCTTTCCCCCTTTCCTAAGTTTCGAGATTTCAAATATCAGCCAATGTCATGCTGCCAGCCCAATTAAAGCCCCAACCTGATCCCTGGACCTGGTTCTCTACTTTGGGCCTATTTGTCCACAATCCCACTGCCATCACTTGTCGCCCCACCTGGAGCAGCCTACAGCAGCTTCTCCCAGCAGCACAGGTGAGTGGCCACGCCCAAATCATCCCTACCGAGGGACCCCTCCTGGGGGCACCATGACCCCTGCTTGTTTCTTCAATCTGGCTCTGATGAGCCAACTTTCTGTCTTGGGCATTTATGAAACAGAGACTCAATATATGCTCTGACTGGGCTGGATCGAGGTGCGCCTAGATGTGACAGGTATGCTCCCCCAGGCCTGGTCCTCTGTAGTTGGGATGGTAGACATGTAGCAACATGGCCAGTCATCAATTTAGATGGCTTATTCCCAACTTTTAGTCCAATCCCAATCCTTCTCCTTCCCCACCCCCCACCCCCCGCACCGACGTTGTAAAGCTAGTTTTGGACATGACAACTTGTACTTCTCATTGTTGCAACAGATCCACCTGTATCCTTAAACAACTGGTTTTACCCCATCTCCTCCACAAGTTATACTGACATCAAATATATTGAAAGCAGGGGTTATACTGTGGGGGATGGACATACAAAGCAACAAAGAGATAATCTTATAAATGCTTTAGAAACATATGCATGATAGAAAAAAACATTAAAATACACATCTAAGGTTTCATTTCCCTTACATCACATTATCTGACCTTTTCCGCTTGACTCATACATATGCTAGATACTACAAATAAGGGAAATCATGGCACCTATGTTTCTTTGGGCCTGGCTTAATTCACTTAATATCATTTTTTCCAAGTTTTTCCATTTCCTAACAAATGGGGCAATGTCATTCTTTCTGATGGAGGCATAGAATTCCATTGTGTATATATACCACATTTTCTTGATTCATTCATCTACTGAGGGGCATCTGGGTTGGTTCCATATCTTAGCTATGGTAAACAATGCTGCAATAAACATAGTTGTGCTGGTAGCTGTAGTGTGGTCTTGTTTGTAAACATTTGGGTAAATGCCCAAAAGTGGGATTGCTGGGTCATAGGGGAATTCTATGTGAAGTCTTTTGAGGAAGCTCCATACTGCTTTCCAAAGTGGTTGAACAAGTTTACATTCCCACTAACAATGAAGTAAGGTTCCTTTCTGTCCACATCCCCTCCAGCATCTGTTGTTGTTAGAGTCCTTGATTTTTGCCGTTCTAACTGGAGTGAGGTGATATCTCAATGTTGTTTTGATTTGCATTTCTTTTATGGCTAGGGATTTTGAACATTTCTTCATGTGTCTATTGGTCATCCTACTTTCTTCTTCAGAGAAGTTTCTCTTTAAGTTTTTCACCCACTTATTTATTGGGCAGTTGTTTCTTTGAGGATTTGTTGTTGGGTGGTTAAATTTTTTGAGTTCCAAGTATATTTTACATATGAGACCCTTGTCCGTTGTATGGCTAGTAAAGATCTTCTCCCAATCTGTGGGCTTTCCATTGATCTTGCTAGCTATGTCATTTGCCCTGCAGAAGCTCTGCAACTTTATGCAATCCCATTTGTCCAACCTTTCTTTGATTTGTTGTGTTTCCGGGTCTCTATTCAGAAAATTTCGGCCTGAGCCAAGGAGACCTAGGGTTTCTCCTATTCCATTCTATAATGTTTTCAGAGTGTCTGTTTTGACTCTGAGGTCTTTGATCCATTTGGAGTTGATTCTGGTGCAGGGTGATATATAAGGATCTAGCTGGAGTTTTCTACATGTAGTTAACCAATTTTGCCAGCACCATTTAATGAAGAGGTTGTCTTTCTTCCATTCTATTGTTTTAGCTCACTTATCAAAGATTAGATGGCTATAAGTCTGTAGGTTCATTTCTGGGTTTTCAATTCTATTCCATTGATCCTGAGGTCTGTTCTTATGCCAATACCAAGCTGTTTTGATTACTATGGCTTTATAGTAGAGTTTGAAGTTTGGTATTGATATTCCTCCAGCAGTGTTCTTTCCGTTGAGGAGTGTTTTTGGTATTCGGGGTCTTTTATTGTTCCATATGAATTTTTGGATTGCCTCTTCTATTTCCTTGAAGAATGAGGGTGGAATTTTGATAGGTATTGCGTTGAATTTGTAGATAGCCTTGGGAATTATTGCCATTTTCCCGATGTTAATCTTTCCAATCAAGGAGCATGGCAGGTTTTGCCATTTTTAAAGTTCTGGGGTGATTTCCTTTTTTAAGATTTTAAAGTTTTCATCAGAGAGGTCCTTCACTTCTTTAGTTAAGTTAATTCCTAGGTATTTTATTTTTTGTGGGGCTATTACAAATGGAGTTGCTTTCCTAATTTCAGCCACACTTTTCTCATTGTTGGCATATAGAAAAGCCACTGATTTTTTGGGGTTAATTTTATAACCTGCTATTTTGCCAAAGTTTTGAATCAGCTTGAGTAATTTGGGAGTGGAGTCTATGGGATTCTTTAAATATAAGATCATGTCATCTGCAAAGAGGGAGAGTTTTATTAATTCTTTCCCTATTTGGATCTCCTTTATGTTTGCATTTGTCTTATTGCTGTAGCTAGGCATTCTAATACTAGATTGAAGAGAAGTGGAGAGAGTGGGCATCCTTGTCTTGTTCCTGAGTTAAGAGGAAATGGCTTTAGTTTTTCACCATTGAGTATAATTCTGGCTGTATGTTTGTCATATACAGCCTTCATTGTATTGAGGAATGTTCCATGGATTCCTAATTTTTCCAAAACCTTCATCATAAAGGGGTGTTGGATCTTGTCGAATGCTTTTTCTGCATCTATTGAGATAACCATGTGGTTCTTATTCTTGCTCCTGTTGATGTGATGAATAATATTAATGGATTTGCGTATATTGAACCAGCTTTGCATCCCTGAAATGAATCCTGTTTGACCATGGTGTATGATTTTTTGGATGAATTGTTGAAGTCGATTGGCCAAAATTTTGTTGAGAAGTATTGCATCAATGTTCATCAAAGAAATGGGTCTATAGTTCTCTTTCTTTGATGAGTCCCTGCCTGATTTTGGGATGAGGGTTATGACGGCTTCATAGAATGTGTTCGGTAATGAGCTTTCTCTTTCAATTTCATTGAAGAGTTGGAGGAGTATTGTTGTGAGCTCTGCTTTGAAGGCCTTGTAAAATTCCGCTGTAAAACCATCCGGACCTGGACTTTTCTTAGGTGGGAGGTCTCTTATTGCTGTTTCTATTTCAATGCTTGATATGGGCCTGTTAAGGTGGTTTAACTCATCTTGGTTTAGTTTTGGCATGTCAATATTTGCTAGGAAAAGGTCCATTTCTGTCAAGTTCTCAAACTTATTAGCATAAAGTTTTGAGAAGTATTCTCTTATAATGTTCTAAATCTGGTTGTTTCTGTGGTGATGTTTTCATTCTCATCTCTGAGTTTGTTAATTTGGGTGTGTTCTCTTCTTTTTCTCATAAGATTTGCTAAGGGTCTGTCAATTTTGTTAAGTTTTTTGAAGAACCAACTCTTTGTTTTGTTGATTCTTTCTATAGTTTTTTTGGATTCTAATTCATTTAATTCTGATTTAATTTTGATTATTTCTTTCTGTCTACTGGATTGGGGTTTATCTTGCTGCTCTTTTCAAGGATGTTTAGATATGTCATTAAATTGTTGGTTTCAGATCTCTCCAATTTGTTGATGTAGGAGCTCACAGCTATAAACTTGCCTCTGAGTACTGCTTTTGCTGTGTTCCCGAGAAGCTGGTAATTTGTGTGTTCATTTTTATAGAATAGCATGAACATTTGAATTTCCATTCTAATCTCTTCCATGACCCACTCTTGATTCAGCAGTGTGTTGTTCAGCCTCTATGTGATACCGGACATTCTTTGGTGGCTTTTGGTGTTGAGTTCTAATTTTATTCCCTTGTGGTCAGAGAGAATGCAAGGTATAACTTCACTGTTTCTGAATTTAGACAAGTTTGCTTTGAGGCCTCAAATGTGGTCTATTTTAGGAAATGTTCCATGTGCTGCTGAGAAAAACGTGTATTCTGATGCTGCTGGGTGAAATGTTCAGTAGATGTCTGTTAAGTCTACTTGATCTATGCAGCTGTTTAGATCTGCCGTTTCTATGTTGAGTTTTTGCCGAGTTGATCTATCTAGTGGGGAGAGTGGTGTGTTAAAATCCCCAACAATTAATGTCTTTTGATCTATATGCGATTGAAGGAACGTAGTGTTTCTTTGATAAATTTGGTGCTCTATTTTTTGGCGAATAGATATTTAGAATTGTAATATCCTCCTGAAGGAGAGATCCTTTAATTAGTATGTAGCGACCTTCTTTATCTCTTCTCACGAATTTTAATTTGAAGTCTATTTTATCTGGTATTAGGATTGCAACTCCTGCCTGTTTGTGGGGTCTGTTTACTTGGGAGATTTTGTTCCAGCCTTTAACATTGAAAATGTGTTTGTTTTTACGGGCAAGATGTGACTCCTGAAGGCAGTAGATAGAAGGGTCCTGTTTTTTTATCCAACTAGAGAATCTATGTCCCTTAATGGGAGAGTTCAGTCCATTAACGTTAAGAGATAGGACTGAGAGGTACTTGGGAGTTTCTGCCATGTTATCCACCTTCTTGGGGGCTGCGAAAACTGGGTTCTTCCTAAGGTTCTTGGATTCTCCGTTTGTGTGCATTTTCTTGGCCTTTGTTGCAGTCTTGTTGGTTTTCTATGTGTAGGACATCTTTAAGAATCTTTTGTAGGGCTGGTTTGGTGGAGATGTATTGTTTCAATTTTTCTTTGCTATGGAAGGTTTTTATTTGGCCTTCAGTTATGAAGGAGAGTTTAGCTGGGTACAGTATTCTTGGTTGACAGTTGTTTGTTTTTAGGGCATGGCATACATCATTCCAGGCTCTTCTTGCTTTGATTGACTCTGCTGAGAAATCTGAGGTGATTCTAATTGGTTTCCCATTATAGGTGATTATCCTTTTCTCCTTGACAGCTTTAAGGATCTTTTCTTGGTCTGAGTTGATCCTGTGTGGATTATAATGTGACGGTGGGATGTCCTATTCTGGTCTGGTCTATTTGGGGTTCTAAAAGCTTCTTGTATGTGAATAGGCCTATCTTTTTATATGTTTGGGAAGTTCTCTGCTAGGATCTTGTTAAACACATTTCCTAGACCATTAACTTCTGTTTCTAGGTGCTCCTCTCCCCCCCTTATCCTTAGATTAGCCATTCTGATGGTGTCTTCCAGGTGTTGGATAGATCTATCATATTTCTTGGACTTGTCTTATATGGTTCTATGTTCCTTCTCTATAATATCTAGGCTGTCTTCAATCCCTGAGATTCGATCTTCTGCATGGTCTAATCTGCTGTCAAGACTCTCTACTTTGTTTTTTTATCTCTTTTCCTTCTAATTGGTCAGCTTTGATGGCTTCAAGTTCTTTGTTGAAGCTCTGTTTTAGGTCTTGTATGAATTTCTTTACTTCCTTAATTTGGTGTTCAGTGTTTGTTCTCAAATCACTTAGTTGATTGGTTATGGTTTCTTTGGACTCCCATTCCTTCTGTTGGGTTCCATTCAGCATTACCTTTGTGGTCTCCCTGACTTCCTTCAGCTCTTTGTTGATGGATTCCATGAATGCCTTTAGTGATCTTTGTGTATTCTCTACCTGGTCTCTCAATTCCTGAATTACTCTTTGATTAGCTTCCTCAAGTTCGTGGGATTCCTGCAGTTCTCTTTGAGTGTTCTCAGCCTGCTTGCGCCATTCTTCCCTTTCTCTTTGAGTATTCTCAAGTTGTTCATGCAAATCCTGTATCAGTTTTTGAGTCGCTTCCTCACGCTTATGATATTATTGTATAAATTTTTGGGATGCCTCCTCTCTCTCCCTATCACGCTCATACAGAGTCCTTTGTAAGTTGTCAAACTTCTCATTTATCATGTTTGCCACCAATGTTTGTAGAGCTATTTGGGAACTCTCCTCTGGATTGTTCATTATCTGTTCTGACCCCTGATTATCAAAATTGGGAATTGAGATACCCGGATTTGTCATTTTTCTTGTGTTTTTCTGGCTTACTCTGTCCATTTGAGATGAAAATAGTACCAGTTTTGTGCTAGAACACTATCTTAAGGCAACCATCGACCAACGTTTGCATTTATACAGTCAATAGACTACAGATACAATCTCGTTCAACAGATACATCTATTCAACATCAAACAACTATATGTTAATGGGCTTCGAACAGCAGAGAAGAATTTGGAAAACCAGAAATTTTTAGGGTTAGGGAGAGATGTGGGTAAAAAATAGGAATAGATTGGTGTGGGGAGGCACAGGGAGAGTTAAGTATGTCCTAATCTCAATAGAGGAAATAGGTTGGGTAGGATGCAAGTAGAGAGAGAGAGAAAAAGAAGAAAGGGAAATGAAATGAAAAGAGACCAGAAAAAAAATAGAATCGTACAAATTAATATAGATATGGAGATTGAAAGACCACCTATTTAGATAGGAATGTGAATATATTGAGAAAACAGGAGGGAGATAGAGGAGATGTGAAAAACTTAAAAAAATGCTTAAAATATTTTATAGGTATAAAGAGGTAGTACTGCTATTAAGAAATTTAAGTGTCAGAGGTTTTGGATTGAGTAATAAATTTGTGGATTAAGTGTGTACACAATGGGTGATAGGGTCTACTAGTTATCTATGGGTTTATCTGAGGATGTGCAGGACAAAAGTTAAGTCACATACAGAAGAACAAAAGAGAGGAAAAGGTGAAAAAGATAAGAAAGGGAGAAAAAAGATCAGAGGTTCAGTAGAGCTAGACAAAAAACAAAAAGTTAATTAAGAAAGAAAGAAAAAGAGAAAGAAGACAAGAAAAGAAAGGAAAACGCACATTCATGTATTCCTAAAATAAAAATTATAAGAGGGAAAAAAATAGCTGGAAAACAATTATTTTTTCAAAAAAGGAAAAAATTAAAGATTATCAAAAGTTTTAGAAAAGGAAAAAAAATTTATATATATATATAAGGTACCAAAAAAAAGAAAAAGAAAAAAGAGAAGAAGAAGAAGAAAAAAAAAGTTCTTTGATTTTTTTAAATATTTTTTTGGAGGGGTGGGAAGAATCCTGTATCTCCCTTTTGTCTGTAACCAGCCTCTTGTTGGAGTCTCTGGTCAGCTTGAGGTCGTGTAGCTTGATTGGTTTCTTAAGTCAGTTTTTTCGAACAGGCAGAAAAATGCTCTGCTTTACCCAAGATTTTGAGATCCCCCTCCCAGGTTAGTTTAATGGGAGGGTGATCTGCTTTGAGAATCACAAAAGAGGGGTGATGAGGCTAAGTTTTGGTAGAGTTGAGGCCTTTCAACAAACAGTAGCTTTTCCCTGGGGCTATTTTGTGAAAAACTCACAGAGCCCAGCCTGGAGCCATTCTCAGGGTTTCTGTTTTTCAATTGATTGTGGAGGCTGCTAGAGGGAGGGGCAGCCTCTGGCTTTAGTTACCCAGTGAGGAAAGCAACTCCAATGGCTGGTGCCTGAGCTGGGTGACTTTTCCTTGGATGGAGCTGACTCTGGCAGGTCACTTCATGTTCAGTTCTTGTGACCTGCTAAATGACTCGTTTTATTCCAAGGCCTGAGTTGGAGCTAGCATCTCCTCCGAGCTTTGTCCGTATCCAAGATGGAGATCACCGGTGCTGCGGGGGGGGGGGGGGAGCGGTGGCCTTCCCGCCTCTGCTCGCTGAGAAGGAGTGAGAACGTCGGGCTTGTACTCACCCCGAGTCTTGGGTCCTGGGTCGTCTCTGGTCTGCAAACTGCAGGATGAAGATGTCCGCTCCTTGTTGGTTCTTGCTGGTGTTGAGTAGAATCTGCTCGCCCGCTGCGTCTGGCTCCTTCATCTCAGACTCTCTGTGTGAGCACTCAGGTATGGCCGTGGCTGCGGTCTCCGCGGCGATCCTGGCGCTGCCGCGACCCTGCCGCCGCGGCGGCGGCTGCTGGTAGGTGCTCAGATGTGTCTCCTTGTCTTGGCTTCCCCTCTCTTGTCTAACTCTCTGTCCTGTGATGGCACACTTGGTGTGATTCTCTGGCTTAGGATTGTTCACTGGAACTCTAAAACTGCTTTCTATGCGAGAGCTTGTTCAGATTCCAGCTTCTCCTCCACCATCTTCTGTATCTTTATTTAAACGACTATTTTTTCCCTTTCCCCTCCACAATTTATACTGACATCAAATACAGTGAAAGTGGGATTCATAATGTGGGGGAGGAACATAAAAAGCAACAGAAAAATAATCTTATAAATGCATTAGAAACAAATGCATGAAAGAAAAAAAAACTTTTAAATACATATCTTAGGGTTCATTTTCCTAACATCACCTTATCTGACCTTTTCTGCTTGACTCATACATACACTAGATTTTGGAAATAAGGGAAACCATGGGACCTCTGTTCATTTGAGTTTGGCTTTCTTCACTTAATATAATTGTTTCCAAGTCTTTCCATTTCCTAACAAATGGGGCAATGTCATTCTTTTTGATGGAGGCATAGAATTCCATTGTGTATATATACCACATTTTCTTGATCCATTCATCTACTGAGGGGCATTTGGGTTGGTTCCATATCTTAGCTATGGTAAATAATGCTGCAATAAACATAGTTGTGCTGGTAGCTTTAGTGTGGTCTTGTTTGTAAATATTTGGGTACATGTTCAAAAGTGGGATTGCTAGGTCATAGGGGAACTTTATGTGGAGTCTTCTGAGGAACCTCCATACTACTTTCCAAAGTGGTTGAACAAGTTTACACTCCAACCAACAATGAAGTAAGTTTCCCATCTCTCCACATCTCCTCCAGCATCTGTTGTTATTAGAGTTCTTGATTTTTGCCATTCTAACTGGGGTGAAGTAGTATCTTAATGTTGTTTTGATTTGCATTTCTTTTATGTCTAGGGAGGTTGAGCATTTCTTCATGTGTCTATTGGCCATCCTTCTTTCTTCTTCAGAGAAGTTTCTCTTTAAGTCATTAGCCCACTTATTTTTAGGGCAGTTGTTTCATTGAGGATTTGTTGTTGGCAGATTTAATTTTTTGAGTTCTAAGTATATTTTAGATATGAGACCCTTGTCCGTTTTATGGTAGGTGAAGATCTCCCAATCCGTGGACTTTATATTGATCTACCTAGCTATGTCCTTTGCCATGCAGAAGCTCTGCAAGTTCATGCAATCCTATTTGTCCAACCTTTCTTTGATTTGTTGTGTTTCCATGACTCTATTAAGAAAATTTGGGCCTGGGCCAAGGAGACCTAGGTTTTCTCCTATTCCATCCTGTAATGTTTTCAGAGTGTCTGCTTTGACTCTGAGGACTTTGATCCATTTGGAGTTGATTCTGGTGCAGGGTGATATATAAGATCTATCTTTAGATTTCTACAAGTAGTTAACCAATTTTTCCCGCAGCATTTACTGAAGAGGCTGTCTTTCTTCCGTTCAATTTTTTTACATCCCTTATCAAAGATTAGATAGCTATAGGTCTGTAGGTTCATTTCTGGCTTTTCAATTCTATTCTATTGGTCCTCAGGTCTGTTCTTGTGCCAGTACCAAGCTGTTTTGTTTACTATGGCTTCATAGTAGAGTCTCAAATTTGGTATTGATATTCCTCCAGCAGCATTCTTTCTGTTGATGAGCGTTTTTGTTATTCGGGGTCTTTTATTGTTCCATATGAATTTTTGGATTGCCTCTTCTATTTCCTTGAAGAATGATGTTGGAATTTTGATAGGTATCTCATTGAATTTGTAGATAGCCTTGGGAAGTATTGTCATTTTCACGATGTTAATCTTTTCAATACTGGAGCAGGGGAGGTTTTGCCATTTTCTATGTTCTGTTTTGATTTCCTTTTTCAAGTTTTTAAAGTTTAGATCATAGAGTTCCTTCACTTCTTTGGTTATGTTAATGCCTAGGTATTTTATTTTTTGTGGGGCTATTACAAATGGAGTTGCTTTCCTAATTTCAGCCACACCTTTCTCATTGTTTGCATAAAGAAAAACCATTGATTTTGGAGGGTTAATTTTATACCCTGCTACTTTGCCAAAGTTTTGAATCAACTTGAATAATTTGGGAGTGGAGTCTATGGGATTCTTTAAATACAAGATCATGTCATCTGCAAAGAGGGAGAGTTTTATTTCTTCTTTCCCTATTTGGATCCCCTTTATGTTTGGATCTTGTCTTATTGCTGTAGCTATGCATTCTCATACTAGATTGAAGAGAAGTGTAAAGAATGGACATCCTTGTCTTGTTCCTGAGTTAACAGGAAATGGCTTCAGTTTTTCATCATTAAATATAATGTTGGCTGTAGGTTTGTCATATACAGCCTTTATTGTATTGAGGAATGTTCCATGGATTCCTAATTTTTCCAAAACCTTCATCATAAAGGGGTGTTGGATCTTGTCGAATGCTTTTTCTGCATCTATTGAGATAACCAGGTGGTTCTTATCCTTGCTCCTGTTGATGTGATGAATAATATTAATTGATTTGTGTATATTGAACCAGCTTTGCATCCCTGAAATGAATCCTGTTTGATCGTTGGGTTGATTGGCCAAAATTTTGTTGAGAAATTTTGCATCAATGTTCATCAAAAAATGGGTTCATAGTTTTCTTTCTTTGATGAGTCCCTGCCTGGTTTTGGGATGAGGGTTATGATGGCTTCATAAAATGTGTTAGCTTGCGAACTTTCTCTTTCAATTTCATTGAAGAGTTGGACGATTATTGGTGTGTGCTCTGCTATGAAGGAGTAAAAAAAAAATTATAGAAGTTGCAAAAAAATGAAAAAAAGTTTTTTGATTTTTTTGGGGAGGGGTGGGAAAAATCCTGTATCTCCCTCGTGTCCATAACCAGCCTCTTGTTGGATTCTCTGGTCTACTTGTGGTGTTTGAATTTCCTGTGGCTTGGTTGGTTTCTCAAGTCAATATGTTTGCACAGGCAGATAAATGCTCTGCTTTACCCTGGATTTTGTGATCCTCTTCCCAAGCTAGTTCAATGAGAGGGAGATCTGCTTTGAGTGTCACAAAAGAGGGAGATGGCATTTCCTGAAGTTTGGAGATGCTGTGATGAGGCTAGGTTCTGGGTAGAGTTGAGCCCAGCCAGGAGCCACTCTCTGGGTTTATGTTTACTAAATTTCAATAGATTGTCAAGGCTGCTAAAGAGAGGGGCACCCTCTGTCTCTGATAACCCAGTGAAGAAAGCCATTCCTGGGGCTGATGCTTGAGCTGAGTGACTTTTCCCTGGCTGGAGCTGAGTCTGCAGGTCACTTTAGGTTCTTGTGACC
Organism: Dipodomys merriami; assembly: GCF_024711535.1. Taxonomy (NCBI): domain Eukaryota; kingdom Metazoa; phylum Chordata; class Mammalia; order Rodentia; family Heteromyidae; genus Dipodomys; species Dipodomys merriami. The sequence continues at coordinate 116,296 of NW_027202506.1, read as the reverse complement.
TGCTAAATGACTCTAGTTTTCTTCCAATGCCTGAATTGTAGCTAGCAGCTCCACCGAGCTTTGTCAGTATCCAAGATGGAGATCTCCGGTACTGGGGGTGGGGGGGATGGCCTTCCCTCCTCTGCTCCCTGAGAGGAAGTGAGGACATTAGGCCTCTACTCAAGCCGCGTCTTGGTTCCTGGGTCATCTCTGGTCTGCGAACTACAGGATGAAGATGTCTGCTCCTTGTCAGTTCTTGCTGGTTCCTTCTCACGGACTCTCTCTGTTTCAGGTATGGTTGGTATGGCCACCCCTGACACAGCTGCTGCAGCAGTGGCATCTCCTGGCAAGTGCTCCAATCTGTCTCCTTCCCTGGATTTTCCCTCTATGGCCTAACTCTTTGTCCTGTGATGGCACACTTGGTGTGATTCTCTGGCTTAGGACTGTTCACTGGAACTTTAAATCTGCTTTCTATGTGAGAGCTTGTTTAGCCTCCAGCTTCTCCTCCGCCATCTTACTGGAACTTCCCGGCAAATTATTTGTTTCTGTAATACTCTCAACTAGAAGTTTACAGAAAAGTTATGTATGAGTAAAAACACACTCAAAAAAGTGAGGGACTGAATTTCCTTCAAGCCTTCGGATTCTTTTCTTTTTTTATTTTTTTATTGTAAAGATACTATACAGAGGGTTTCAGTTACATGAGCAAGGTAATGAGTACACTTCCTATTGAGTTTTGTTAGCCCCTCCATTGTTTTCCCCCTACCATCCCTTCACTCCCTAACTTCCCTGAGGTTCTTTGTTTTAATGGTGGTTGTGATTGCATAATGACAATTGTTCCCTTCTGCTCCCTAAAAATAAGGGATTCAATTATCACTATGTATACAAACAATACCTAAGTTAATAGTTGTAATCACAAGCTAGATTGATGCCTTAGTTTGTGGACCTACCTGTAGCCACTCACTCCCCCTCCCCTGCAGTAGAATGAATATAAAGCATGTTAAGTGGGATTTGGCGTTCTGGAACCTGGCAATGAGGCTTTAGGTCCTCTGGTGTCTTCTTTCCCATCACTTCCTGTGATTTCTCAGTTCTTTGGCCAGGTATCCCGTCATCTTTGCTATTCCATGGTTGTGGTTAGTGACAGTACTGATATTTTGAACACCTCAAAACAAACTATGGAAAAACACTTCCTCAAAGAAAATTCACAAATGTATAGGAGCACATGAAAAGATACCAAATATCAGCAGTCACCCTGTGATCCTCTAGCAAGAAAGTATAATTCAGGAGTATCTTATCTTCTGATAATATAAGCGATGGACAATTGTCCCTTTTGTACATTTGGTATTTGGTATTGCATAAATTTTCAGAAACGCATATATATTGTGAAATAATGTTATTTATTTCATAGGTCACAAACCACGTCACTGGAGTGATGATCCTAATGTGTTATCTCAGTTGCCTGATTCAGACTTAGATGAGTGTGAATTGCATAATTATGAACATTTCTCCATGAAACTTCACAACACAGAATGAAGTGTGAAGGTCAGGGCACTCCATACCTATAAAGATTTTACATATATTACAGTAATACACACCTAAGCTGCTTAGCAATCACAGCACGTAGGTTTGTTATAATTGTCTTCAGATCAGAAATACTCTAGAGTTTAAAGTAGAATGATGGGCTGTACATTTTCAACACAAAAGTGACGATCACCCCCTGCAATTATTCTCAGTGGAAAATCCTTCCTATACATTTTACTGGCTTAGCTTCTACTCTGTGCTTTACCATTATCAGGCAGGATCACACTGTATTGAGCTACAATACAGCAGCAACCTTAGCTGCCTTTGAAATTTACCTCCAATCTTGATACCAAGGTCAACTCCGCATCTCTAATCACATAGTTAGTAGACACCTGAACTTTCTAAGCTTGGTTAAATATTCAGCTATCATTGCTCATTGTGAGTGTAAATATCTCACTCCATTAGATATATTGTGTATAATCTTGTTGGGTTTTGATATAGAGCTTTAGATGTATTGGTATTGCTTTATTGTGAACTTCCTAAGAGCTAGTCATAGGAGTACATGTCCTAATCCCATCACTTCTGTCAGTGAGACAAGGTTTGAAAGGTCCCGAACACTTGGCACTTCATAGTGAGAAGGTTTCTACAATGAAGGGTGAGAGAATAGCAAAAAGAACAAATCAATCTTCCAACTGATTTGTTACATGTTCTTGACACTTAGCCATTAAGACACCATAATAATATTTTTATGACTTCTTACCTACTCTTTTCCTGTTTTGAGATGTTTTATTTATGGATCTCTAAGAAATCATATAATAAATTATATAAGAAACATAAAAATAATTTGTTTGGGATATATAACCTAAAAGGAATAATTTCAGGAAAGTATTAAGCACATAAATATAATGCACACCTAAAATTGTCTCTTTATTTAAAACTTCAGCAGTTGTAGTTTATTTATTCTGATAACAAAGATTATAAACTAAGTTACAATAATATTCCAAATGGAACACAGAACTAGAAACATGAAGGGTAGCACTAAAGAATGCTACTGCTACCACTAATAGAGTAAGAATAAAATTTAGGCAAAACTCATTCAGAGTAAAAGCCACAGGACAGCCCAACATTACTTTAATTGTTTCATATGAAGAAAAGACCTTTTTTTGTAAAGACAAATTTTCACCCATATTAACATCAGTTGGGTATATCTTTCTTAAGGCTGTGCCTATGTTGATGGAAGCTGACTTCTTTGGGACCTACTACACAATGTCCAGACCCCATTCCAAGCACTGCACCTGCATTAGGGTAATTTTAGTGCTCATGATAGTTCTTCCAGTTAGGAAATGAATTAAGTGTTTTATTAAAAACAGAAGTAGACAACAAGGCCAAACAAATTTCCCAAGTACTTAATACTGATCAACTGTAGACCCATAATACAAATCCAGGTTTCCACCAGGCATATCTGAGGATATGCCGTAAGTTTCACATTCATTACCTTTCACAATGTATGGAACAGATAAACCTACATTATCTTCCTAATTATGGTTATAATGGTAATAACATTGCTACAGAATATACATATTTTTTAAATGAAAAAGGTGTGGGTAATGACATTGTAGGTGATCTTTATACCAAATAAAGCCTGAGCAAAAAAGTAAAGTAAGGAGCTGGGAAGGTGGCTCAGTGGTAGAGTGATTGCCTTGAATGCATGAAGTCCTGGATTCAATTCCTCAGCACCACATAAGCAAAAAGAAAAAAAGTTGAAAGTGGCGATGTGGCTCAAGTGGTAGAGTACTAGTCTTGTGCTGAAGAGCTGAAGAACAGCACCCATGCCCAGAGGTCAGGCCCCACGACCAGACACCCCCCCATAAAAAGAAAAATAAAAGAACCTAGTTCCCAAATTTAAGTCATCATACTAGCACTCATATACCATATATAAGGTTCCTAAAATATAGAGTGAGTTAATTTGTCCAAACCTGGTCATAGATTAAATATGAGGTGTCAAAAAGTATGTAAGTCTGAAATGTCTCCAAGTTATTTGACAAGAGAGCTGGAAGAGTTATCACTTAATAAAATAGTAATGAGGGATTGGTTTGTAGACAGAGATCAAAGCTCACTTTGGGATCTTTTGAGTTTACTAAAATCAGTAGCTATGAGTTGTCAGTAGACAGGATGCTATTAAGGACTTGAATTAAAGAAAACAGAGCTGGAGAAAAATACAGAAATAATTACTGGACTCAGTAGTAACAACCATGAGAAGGAATATTACAGATCTAAGCCCTGGGATACACAAATATGTAAAACATGACAAATGAAGAAAAACAGTAATAAGTATGAAATGCAGACTTATATGGGTAGGTATTTTTCATGTTTAAGGGCAATTAAGTGATTGTGTGATGACCTAAAATTTACAAAGTTGGTAAGGTCAACTGTCCCTTGGGCCAACCATAGCTAAAAGTTTAAGTAAAATGGGGCCACAATAGTGTTTATAGTGTGTCTTGATTTACCAAAGAGAAAATAGGCCAATATTTGGAAAGCCACTTTTTGGACATGTGGTTGGAGTGGCAATTACTGCAGTTTGTTCAAGTGTTAGTAGGAAGCTACAGATTTAGCATAATGATAGCAATCTTTCAGGGATCTGGTAGATTTTCCCTCTGTCTTCAATTTCCCTGTTTTTCTGAGACCTAAAATATCATTACTGGAAGCCTGTTCAAATTGTGCCTTTGGCAAGTTAACAGATAGTCAGTCTATCACAAGCCCAAATAAAAGAGAATGGGAACAGGTCTACATTGAGCACTCACAGTAGACGGGTCTCTGGACTTTCTCAGGAAGAGCCTTCTGCCATTGTTGGATGGATAGGGTTGGATAATATGTGAAATAGACACCATATATAGAAAGTATTCTGCTAAGTTGACACTTGAGATATCGGATGTTTTATCTGCATTGTATTGATTTCTATGAATCAGTTAAACTGATTCTTCATACCATATGATGTTACTAGATTAAAAATGCATGCTTATTGCATTTCCTTTGGATAACAGATAGTATGTTTTGAAATTTGGTATAAAACATTCGTCTTTTCATTTGTTTATTTTTAATATGATTACTCTAGTTCTCAAGAGTAGGGAAATGCCCTGGAACTTTGTAATTTGATGTCATATGTAATTTTTTTATTTTTATTTATTGTCTATTGCAGCACCCGGCTTTCTAATAAATAGGTAATCTATTCAATTTTGAAAAGTACTGCTGTACCTCCCAGTTATTTGTGGCATTTCTGTAATCCAAGTTCCTCTGTGTGTCAGGGTGGATACTTTTGCCTGCAACAGTTTTGTTATTGAATACATATCATCTGGCTACATAGGGAACAAAGGATGTGAAACTACAGTATCCCAAAAAAGATCTTCCAAGACAATTCAAGGGCAACTCATGTACTCTCTGTGTAGGTGATTAGGAGCATAGAAAAGAAATTCTTTTTTTGGGGGGGAGGTCTGGTCGTAGGGCCTGAACTCTGGGCTCTTCAGCTCAAGGCTAGCACTCTACCACTTGAGCCATAAGCGCCACTTCTGGCTTTTTCCTTTTTGCTTATGTGGTGCTGAGGAATCGAACCCAGGGCCTCATGCATGCAAGGCAAGCACTCTACTACTGAGCCACCTTCCCAGCCCCAGAAAAGAAATTCTTATACATGAAAGTGACTGAGATTGTCTGCACATAGGTGTTCACTTATTTATCTGTTGCTATAGTTTTACAAATTCACTATTATTAAATGATATTTCATATATATATGATATATACATATGATATATGATATATACATATATCATATATATATGACCACAGTTTCCAAATCCAGAGAACCACATCCATGGGCATCGCTGTCCTATGTTGCTCTTTGGGTAATAAGAATGAAACCTGGTATTGTCCTGTGGTAGAGAAATAACTCAGAGATTCAAACATTTTTCTTTCAATATGTTGCTTGCTCCTAACTCTAAAATTAGAAAGTCTGTTAATATATAATACATGTTATAATATATTTGATCTATTATATAATGTCTAATATATTCTATATTATAACATATATATAATAACTGACAGTATTATATATTTATAAGGAAAAATACAACAAACGTATCGATGTCCATACTTTCCTAACCATGATTAGGTTCAGTAGAGTTAGGTGCATTACATCTCAACAAAATAAGTCTGCTGAATTTCTGATGACCTTGAGCTAGATAAGGAGAATTTCTGTAAAAGGAGCCTCTCTTCAATTATGAGAAAAGATAAGTTTTTCTTTTGTTTTATTTTTTTGTTTTTATTTAGGCCAGACAAGGGGCCTGATCTCTGGGCCTGGGCACTGTCCCTCACCTCTTCAATTCAAGGCTAGTGCTTTACCACTTGAGCCATAGCAGCACTTCTGGCTTTTTCTGCTTATGTGGTGCTGAAGAATCGAACCCAAGGCCTCATGCATGCAAGGCAAGCACTCTACCACTGAATCACATTCCCAGCCCAAGTTTGGAAGTTTTTGAGAAGAGGTACTTGACATTTACTTTCCATCCTTGATTAGTAGAGAATAGATATATTTTGCTCCAAATTTTGGCTCCTTTTATGTTCCCTAAAGAGTTACACATGATCATCATTACATCGCATATATTTAAGTCCTTCTTTTATTTTTTATATCATTATTGTTTTCTTGTTGTTGTTTTGCTGATCCTAAAGCTTGCACTCAGGGCCTAGGCATTGTTCCTGAACTCAAGGCTCTTGCTCTACCACTTGAGCCATAGCACCACTTCTGGCTTTTTCTGCCTGGGCTTGCTTTGAATCATAAGACTCAGATCTCAGCCTCCTGGTTAGCTAGGATTACAGGTGTGAGACACCATTGGCCAGCAAGTCCCTGTCTTTTAGTTATTATTCTAAAAGCCTCCTATGCAAGGTCACTCTTAAGATAGTAAATGAACCTATGCCAATAGTTTCTTCATACTCACATCTCCTGTTATGGCTATGGTGTCTTTTCCATCGTATCCTGAATCTACTTCACTGTTCTCTTCCTAATCCATGATTCTGGATGTATTTCTAATAATTACCTAAATCTTGTGGCTATAAACCCTAAATTACTCAACTATTAATTTCATTTAATTTTTTTTCAATATGATTGTTGTTCTGTATAAATCTGAGCTTATATTCACCTCTTGCATCTACCTCTTGGCATGAGCAAAGCCTGGGCCAATTCTACCTTAAATGCAAGAGGTTAGCCAAAGAATAGCCTGCAGTATTCCTCCCAAGGAGTCAGGACAAGTAGTTGAGTGCCTGAAAGAAGCAATGCATTCCTGACATGAGTAGGGGTGAGAGAGACAACAGCCTAGAGAGTAAACTGGCAGTCACAACATTTAACAACTTCTCCTTTGGGGAAACTGAGCTCCTGCAAAGTGGCAGTGAGATAACTTACCTAGTCAATATTCTTATGTGAAGGAAGTTGTCATGTCTCACTACACTACTCCCTTGTAGTCAAAGAGAGGGTCATTCTTTTGTGTCCTCGTTAGGCCCAGGCTCAGTTTATCTCCATCTTAGATTTTGCTCAGACTCTATTCCTACCAGAAAGTCCCTGAAGAGGAGGAAAGTGTGATCTCTTGGCTTCTGACTGGTCCTTTGGGACCTGAGGCCACTTTTAGTTTTCAACCTGTTCCTTCTGACAATGGGAAAGCTCATTCTCTGAATTGCGCCCTAGTATCAAATCTCTTCAGAGAAAGTCAAGGAATGACAGATTCTACCTGAGGGAGTTAGTTTCTCCATTTCCAAAGAGGCCAAATAATATCTGATTCTGAGACCCAGGTGGAAGTCCTTCACCAGATCCTCCAAGTTGGGGTAGATGTTAGCTCAGACTCCAAGCCATCCTCATATTTCTCCAGCTCTTTCTCATGAACCAAAAGGTTACAAGAGTTTAGTTCAGAACCAAGGAGAAATGAGAGTAGCAGAAGGACTATTGGCAGGGTGAGGAATTAGAAACTTTGTGTGAAAAAAAGGGCTCAGAAAATCTAGGATCACTCACATTATTTCGGAATCACATCATAAGATTTGGGAATAAAAGTAATAAATTACTACCTAAATTAGTAACTCCACTACTCTACATTACAAGTGTTCTGTCAAAAGTTACCTGTCCTAGCTCTATTTTAATCAGAAAAATGGAGCACATTCTTTCCTCACTAAGTTCTACTGAGTATCTTTATCCATACCCCAGGTTGTTCTTACTCTCTAGTTCTCTGTTACTTTTCTTTGTTGGATTCAATCAATGACACTTGAAAGTGTTAGCATATTCAGACATGTAATTACAATTCCTTCTAACCCATTTGTTATAAAGTAAAACAAATTATGGGGAAATGTATAACTATGGTACATTTTCTTCCAAGGCATATTTATTTGATTTTTTAAGTATTATTTTAATAGTTTCATTGATAAAACTTGAGGAAAATGTTTTACTATTAGCAGTAATTAGTTGCACATTTTTTGTATTTTTCCATGTCTGTGTATTTGTTAAGCATCTAACATCGAATTTTACCCCAACTGTTGCCTTCTTAAAATTGCTTCAAATTATATACTATAAATGATGGTATTCTATGTGTTCATTGATATATTTAAATTTTGATCTAATATCCACATATTATAGGATATCTTCAACCTATTGTAACTGGTCTGAAAATCAATATGGACGTTCCACATTAAAGCAAAAACACAATGCCACAAAATCCAGTGAAATTAGGATTAGTTATATATTCAAAATATTTAACAATGATACAGTAGAAACATTCACTTCTCATATACCAGAGCATGTTTATAGCTATGAATAGCACATTTTCTTCATTCGCTCTTTCTGGTGCATCTAGGTTGATTACACAGCTTGGTTGCTATAGAATATTGCTGCCATGAACATGGACGTTCATGTTGATTAATATTCCTTCAATATGTATCCAATTGGGGTAAAGGTCATCAACATATCTGACTTTTTGGTATTGTGTAAATTTCCACTAAGATATTCCTATGGGTTGCACTAGTTTACAATGCCACAAAACCAAATATAGTTCCTGATTTATTTCAACCTATCCAGCAGTTTATTTATTTGAGTGGTAATAGCTATTCTGGTGTGTAAGTTAGGATCTCATCGACTTTCCTCTTTATTTTACTTCGTCTTCGCTATGTGGATATGAATTTCAAACATTTCTTTTATTTATAAACCACTTATGTTTGTACTTCATTCTTGATCAGTGTCTTTCTTTTTCTTTTGGTATTTCATCAATTTTTAAGATTTATAATTTTTTATTTTTTCCCATTACAAATACTCACTTTAGTTAGGATAAAGATTTTCTTTCATTACAGTGGTGCACAATTAACTAAAAACAAGAGATTGTACATTTATATCACTGTATGTTTTTGTTTGTATTTACAACCAGGAAATTGTTTCAATAAAGATGCTGAACTTCTTGCACGGATATTCTGAAAGTATAGTATCTCATATTGGCCTAAACTAATCTCTGAATTAACAGTCACAGCATGGACCACCACAGTCTGGGCTAAGTAAAAACACTAACACAGCAAAAACTGGATTTAAAGAGAGCAAAAGGCTTCAAAAAAGTTAGAAAAAAGGCATCACCTTCATGTAGCAAATGTGGAAGTTCACAAGAAGACCTTAGGAATCTGAATATCAAGATCATCAAAGGATAAAAAGTATTTAGAAGGACAACTTTAGAACTCTAGATTGGGGAGGTGGGACAAACAATAGATACCCAAACTCAATGCTGAAGGGAAGGAGTGTTTTACTCCAAACCTCCTCTGTGTCTGACTCTCTCACACAACACACACACACACACACACACACACACACACACACACACACACACACACACATCTAGTAAGAGGCCTTTGCTAAAGTACAGGCATTCTGGACTTAGACTCCGATTAATCAGAAAGTATCCCTTGTGAAGAACTTTACTGAAAGTACCCATTGTAAGTAGACTTTTACTGAAAGTTAGAACTCAGGTTCCTGGAAAAACTGTGAAATGTCATAATAATGTTCTGCCCATAACTCCCCTAGCAATAACCATCAGCGGATGAAGGGAAGTACCTAAAGTTACAGATTTTTTTAAATTTTTAAATTTTTTTAACTTTTTAATTGTGAAAATACTGTACAGAGGGGTTACAATTACATGGGCAAGATAATGATTACATTTCCTATCAAACATTGTAGCGTCCTCCTTTGTTTCCCCCTCCCATCCCTTCCCATCCTCCCCCCGCCCCCCATTGAATCCTCCTCCCCCTCCCCCCCACCAAAGTTACAAAGTTCGTTTTTCTTCATAAGAACTTGTACATCTCATTGTTGCAATGGGTCCACCTGTATCCCTATTTAAACGATTTGTTTTTTCCCTTCTCCTCCACAAATTATTGCTTATTGCTTAACCTGCACTTGCTAACCAATAAGATTGTTATAAGATTACCCATTTAACTGAAGGGTCGGGGCTCTCAACTCTGACACACTGCAATGGTGACAGTTGTGATTCCAGGCTCAAGCTTGCAATAAATGACTCTAATGTGGTCGCATGAGAACTGTCTCCTTGGTGGTCTTGGGGATCCTTATCTAAACACAAGACTAGTGTACACAGAGAACCCCAGGGGCAGCTGTATCTGGGACAATGAAGCTTTTTTTCCTCTTCTTTTTAGATAATCAAACATGATGTTGCAGATGGCTCCACAGCTGCTCCACACCTGAGCAAGAGGAAGGAAAGGGTGCCTTAGACTGCAGGATGGCCTTGTGTACCCCTAGTTTTCTGTGCAAGAATGCAATTCGTGGTCCCCTAGGCAAGGGTGGCCAAGCTGAAATGGGGGTATGCTTTGCCTAGAGGATGGCACCCTGTAAGCCCTGCATGCATGGTGAAGCAGCCTGGAAAGCCCTGTGAGCATCTCCGGGATGGCCTCTCAGTGGCTTGGAGAAGTTGACTCCTGTAGTTGGACAAGGCAGGAAGCAGGAGGAGAGCAAGAATCCAGAAGATGGGAGAGGCACAGAAGCAAATGCACCTCTTCCTTGAGACTCCTTGGCCATTCTAAGGAGGTTCACAACCCACACGTGGCGGCCACTGCACAAGTCCCCAGAGGCCCTACTTGTTTAGGGAGCAATGCCTGGTCCTGATGGTCCTGATCCAGAGCTGGAACTTCCCAAGTGGCCCTGAGCTTGGCTGGGCTGGAGCGGAGTCGACTAGCCATGCTTTCTCTCTCCTGCTGTGTATAGCCTCCTAGCAGCTGCCCAGGCTACAGCACCCACAACAGGCCACCTCCTTGGGGCAGGCTGAGGCTGTGCTGACAATTCCTGGTGCCTGCTTCAAGGCAAGAGCCAGGCCTAGCCCACAGCAGAGCTGGCCCTCACTTCCAAGGGCATTGAGAGAAGCATGACAACCACAGGCCCAGCCTTGCTGTCCTCACTGCCCCTAGAGGTTACCTATAAGTCCCTGCCTTTGTTCTTGAAATTCTTCAGCCATTGGTTGTCTCATTTTTCACTATCTGTTTGGGTGGGACTCGAGACTTCTTCCTCTCCTCACCAAGCAAACAGGCCCTAGCAAATCCACCCCAAATTCCACACCTCACAGACACTCCCCAGAACCCAGCTGCCTTTAGGCTGTTGCATGAGCTGTTGGCCAACTGCCTCTTCCTCCCTTCACAGCCTCCTTCAGGGCCTCCCCACCATCCTCTCCTCACCACCCTCAGCCCCAACCAAAGCTTGGCTTCTCCTGTGTCCTCCTTCCTCTCCACACAGCCCCCATCCCCAACCCAAGCAGGGCCACTGCTGTAGGGAAAAGAACTCTGGGCCTGGCACAGCAGAATCAAAGATGTCACAGTGTGCAGCCTGCTGGGAATTGGAGACAGCATAGGTCTCTGATCACTGTCTTTCACTTCATCTACACATGTATTTATTGTATGAATTTGGTATTTAATATTATATCTCATAATTTCTTATTAAGCCTTTGCAGAATAGCTGGTAGAAATATAGTCCCAAATTTGTATTTTCTCTTGTTTAATTATTTCGCGACTGAGAGATATTTTAAGTAGACATAACCATCATAAATTCTCATTTACATAACAGAGTTTTATTCAGAAAATATTTGCTTATGCATCTGTTATCAATTATTTACAAGACTGGAAACATATAAAGTTCCAAATATTATAGGAAGATCTTTGATACATGTTGAATGAATGTGAGTAGGTTGAGCTGTTTCATACATTCGTGTGTGTGTGTGTGTGTGTGTGTGTGTGTGTGTGTGTGCGTGTGTGCGTGTGTGTGTGTGTGTGAGTGTGTGTGTGTGTGTGTGTGTGTGTGTGTGTGTGTGTGTGTGTGTGTGTGTGCAGGGGGGTTATATGTATCATTGAAATCAAGGACAAGGAATTTTTTCCTTTTTCTGAGATATGAATTATGGTGTTTCTTTGTTGGTCGTAGGCTATGATTTCTTGCTTTTGTTTGATGTGCACATTCCAGCTCAAATTTTCAATTAAACCTTCTTATTTAATATTGAGCATATATTGCTCTGATATTGCTTTGTCTTTAGTTTGTCGTCTAGGATTTTCTTTTCCTCTTTAACTATTAACATTCAATATAAATTTTACCTCCTGACTGTTTTTCCCCTTTAATTTGCATTTCAAATAAGAATAATAAGACCTTTGATCTCTGTATTCATGAAGAAAAACTATTTTGAATTGTCTGTTTAATGTAATAATACCTGGACACATTTGTTAGCAACAAGATCTTAAAATTTCTTTTGTAGTTTTAGTTTAAAATACCTTCCTCTATGTGTTTAGTATGGGGAGACAAACACTTCCTAGTATCAATGATAACAGTTTTATTCATTAAATATCAGTTAATTCATAATTTTGAATATGTCTAGTGGCAAATGTATACATTTGCTGAATAGATTTTGTTTATAGACCCGTGCACAAACATACCACTCATAGGGGCTGAGAAGGTGGATCAGTTGTAGACACTCATAAGGGCTGAGAAGGTGCATCAGTTGTAGACAGCTTGCCTTAAATGCACGAGACCCTGGGTTTGATTCCTCAGCACCACCTAAGCAGAAAAATATAGAAGTGGTACTGTGGCTCAAGTGGTAGAGCACTAGTCTTGAGCTCAGGAGCTGAGGAATGGCATCAAAGCCCAGAGTTCACCACCGCCGACAAATTAAATCAATAAATAAAACTCATACTCAAGGACATTAATTTCAAAGATTAATTACCATTTTAGTTAAGGGCAGAATGCCAAGATATAGCAAAGCTTTAAGAAGAATTCAACACCTGACAAGTAAAAATTTAGCTATTACAACAACATATATAATCACCACTCAAAGAGAAAGAGGCACTAAGAATGAAATACTTTTTATAACATTTCTTAAGAGATTCAGGCTCTACATTAATTATCATATAATGTGACCTTCAAAAACTCCAGGTGAGCCTGAGTCTTAAGGGCCTCTACAAAAATTGGAAGAGAGAATAATCAGCCTGGATTTTTCAAAGGGTTTTTGTTAAGGTAGTGTACATACAAATCACCATTTTATAAGTCGCTAAAGAGTTCACTTCTTGTTCGACAATCTCATCACTTTGTTCTCTCTCTGATTTTCCCTCCTGTCCCTGTCCACAAGAGGTATAGCTCATTATGAATATAATATCTACAGAGTACAACTGCTGCATTTATTTCTCTGTTCTCCTTGAATTTCTGTGGCTCCTTCAATGTCCATAAAAAGATAAACAAGAACAGAAAAATCCCTCTTGTTTCCAATTCCTGGAATTCATTTAAATATAAATACCAGTAGTTTTATGAGAGTGTCAGACTCTGTCCACACATCCTGAACACTTATACTTCCTGCACCCAGTCATAACTCCAACTGGATTCTTAGGTCCACAAAGTAATTCTTTTCACTTTCCACACAGGAAGAACCTGAGTGTCAGAAAGATTAAGTAACTTACTGGAAATACTGAGCTGAGCATAGTGGCTCAGATCTGAAGATCATAGTTTGAAACTAACTCATGTTGACATATCCGTTACATGTTTATCTCCAGTTTAAGGCCACCTGGACATCAAAGTAACCCATCTTAGCTACAAGAGTCTGGCTATCCTGAGCCACAGAGAGAAGTTGGAAGAGCATCAGCAAATGCTCTTGCCTAATTTCTAGGGAGTGGCTTGGTGCCAGCTTAGTAAGGTATAGCTACACCAGTGAAGGGGAGTAAAACAGAAGTGTTTATAAATAAAAGCACTGGTCTGAATCCTCAAAATAAGGAACCCAGTCTGTGTGGACCAAAAAGTCTCTAGAATGAGGTTCTTTTTAAATTAACAAGCACGATTTTAGATTTTTTCAGAGTGGGATGGTGTATAGTTACAGGCAATGTCTGCTATGTCAGGTAATGCAGTCTGCTCTTTCACATGTTACCCAATAGCCAGATTTCAACACAAATGACTTCAATGAGATTGTTCAAATTATACTGTGACTTTTACCTCTCATGAATCAAAATTCTGTCAAATGATTTCTGAATTCCAGATGTTCACACACGTTTCTCATGATATTTTCTACTATATTGTCTTTATTATTGATGTTCATATCACTTTTTTGTTGTTGTCTTTTGTGTACTTGCTATTTTTAGGGCTTGAACTCAATGTTTAATGATCTCTGTTGTATTCTTTGCTAATGGCTTATGACACACTATTCCTTGAGCCACATCCTCAACTTCTGCTTCCTGCTAGATAATTGGAGATAAGTTTTCACATTTTTGTCTGTTTGGACTGATATTGAATTAAAATATTCAGGTCTTAGCCTCCTGAGTTTCTATGATTCTACACATGAACAGCTAACACCAAACTTTCCTATACTGTTATTTTAATTATGTGTTAGAAGAAAGTGGAAGTATATTTGTGTTAAGTGTACAATTTTTAAATACAAGTTTGAATCAACTAGATATGATGTAATTGCTATCAATTTTAAGTTAAATCAATGAATATTACACATTCCAAAGAAATATAATTGAAAAAAATGCATTATCATTTTCTTTAAACAAGTAATGAAACTATGAATTTCTTTCACTTTACAATTCATGTTTTATATAACTTTAATTAGCAGACTTCTGTGACTAAAAGTAAATATATTAATTTTATACTACAAGAGGCAAAGTGATTATAGTTAAGGATAAATATTTCATCAGCCAGAAGATAAGTTTTTGAGCATTCTCACTATAAAGAAATGTTACACGCAGAAATTAATGGATGTGATGTAGCTTGATCATTAAGCAACATATAAATGAATGGGATTGCCACTTCATACTTCATAAATGTGTAAAAAATAATTATGTAGCTAGGGGCCAATGGCTCATGCTTGTAACCCTAACTACTAAGGAGGCTGACAGGTGAGAATCATATTTCAAATCCAGCATAGGCAGGAACGTCCATGAGACATATCTAGACTATGACTTCTCATGTTGGAGAAGAGGAAAAGTATAAAAAAATTCAAGATTGTTGACTATTCCCCAAGATGATTCTTCTTTATCAGCTATAGCAATGCAAGTAGCTTTGGTTACTCTTAGTATCATGCTTGTTTATATTTAGAAACATTATTTGTTGCTGGGTTATAAGCTGCAAACACTTGAGTATTAATAAAGAATCATTTCCTAGAGAGTAAAGTTGCTGTGTAAACAAACCTAAAATATAAAGACTTAGCATTGTAGAAACTATTTTCTATCTATATCACAATGTGTAGGTGTAGATTTTGTTTCCCATTGTTCCAGGGGACCCATTCTTGTTACCTTTTTTTCACCATCTAGTGATCCTATAACATCCTATATCATCCTGGGATTGCTGTATCTTTACTGGATTCTCTAATTTCTGTTGGAAAGTTAGGAAAGATATAAAATTGACTTACTGTTTCTGTTTTACCTTATTTTTTATTACCTTACAACTGTAAATCAAAGTGACATAAATCATCTTTATAACATTAGAAGACAGATTTCATTTCTATATTCTTACCCTAGCTTTCTACAAAACTTTGGTACTTAGTGATTCCCAAATGTGAAAATGAAGAAAAGGACCTTCTTATTTAAATATTATTTAGAATTTCAAGAATTCATTAATTCAAGGCCCTTAGTAGTATGTATATCATACATGTGTACAAACATTGTGGCAACTTTTTCTTATTCTCAGAAACTAGGACATGTGGTAACCTTGCGGTTGCATTAGGAGAGGCTGTAGTTGAGTTAGTTTACTAAATCAAATTTTCTGTAAAATATTTCTACAAGTTAATTGGCTTGAACAATCCATATTTATCATTTTACAGTTCTAATGGACAAAAATCTAAAATAATTCTCACTAGATGAAAATTGAGCCCCCTACAGAACTGAAATATTTTTCAGATGATTCTAGTGGAAAACGCATTTACTTCCTGTTCCGCTTTCCAGAAACTTCAGAATCTGGATTGTTGTCTTTTCCTTTATCTTCTAATGTAGCATATTTACATCTTTCTGATGGTTCTTACCTAATAATGTCCCTCTCGAACTACAGGTGGGACTTTTGCGTATACTTTCCCCATCTGATAATTATTCAAATTTGTGTTCCTTAGGTAATGAAAGGTGATTATTTTACAAACATATATAAAATGTAAATCTAAATTTGATGGATTAGATATTTCGGGACTATAGATATTTTGGGAAGGTATTTTACTGCCTACCACAATGAGTGTGTAAGCATTCTTTCTACTAAAACCTGCTATCTTTTCATTAATTTTGAAAAGGTATTTCTTCAACGAAATATAACTAAAAAAAATTTAGTTCCTGAAAGCCTTTAATCCTGATTAAAACATTGTCATGTACTAGAAATCTTAAATGTCAGAGAGCAGTTCCTGAAGCAGTTCTGGCACTATCACTCTTTGTATATTATGCTTACAATCTCCTCTTTTCAAGAGCATTTGTGTGTTATTATTTTGGAATTATGGTTAATAGTTATTTGACTGATATTTTTAAAGAATGCACCACCAATCCTGGTTCTCTTCTTCTAACTTTTTTATGTCTAATCTATTTCTGAAATAAACACAGCTATTTGAATTACATGAACTGCTTATTGAAGTGTGAAGAGGAAAAGAAGAAAAAAATGTCCCTGTGTGTATGTCATGCAGAAAATGTACCTAAACGCTATTTATCTTAACATCATATATTTTTCATTTTGTTTAGATTCAGATAAAATTTAGCCTTTCAACTCACACAATGTTAATGCAGTCTTATTTCATGCCTACCAAAAGCAAACAACAAATTACTATATATTTAATTTTTTATTTTTAAAATTATTTATTTTAAAACACTATATTTTTAAAAATTAGCCAAAGCAAATGGTTTATTAAATATTTAGAGTTGTGTTCAGACTCTATTGTTGAAACTAGTAAGGGGAAAAAATCATGTTTTCCTTCTTCCTTGAGCCATTCTGATTTACTTCATCTATTTCTGAAAGAATAAAATTCTGGCTTTGAAGCCTTTTGCTTGATATGCACAATGTCTCATTCTTCCTTTATTAATAGGAGAATTTGGAGAAAGGATGAGAATTCTCACTAGAAAAAGGAGCAGAGGAAAAGAGAAGTGAGAAATCTAGATATTTTGTTCTTCCTCATCTCAATCACAAGGTCTGGATAATGATTGTGGGTGTGAGATACAGTGCTCTAGAGTGATTATACACATTTATAGAAAAAGTTAACGCCTCAAGTGACCACATATAGAATGCTTATTTATTTAAAAAATAAATGTAATAAATATAGCATCAAACAGGAAGTGTTATCTGTTTAGTACTTGTTTAGTATTTCTAAAATACTGAAGTGCTGTAGGAAACTATCATAAAGGTATACAAGAATGGTAAGAAACTAATATCTTAGTATCATATTCTAATATTAGCTTAATTCTTCTTGTGTTTGAGTTTTGCCTCAATTTCACATGCTATATTCTTTCAGTATATAAGTTGAAAAAAGATTCTCTCTGGAAATATGCTATTTTTATAGCTAAGGGAAAAGAAGTTAACTCTTAAACCCAGACAATTGGATAGAAATCTTCCCCTAGAAATAGCCTTTCACCACTTCTGGTTCATTTTTGTAAGCTGAAGTAAGTCACATGCTCCATCTTGACATTGCAGAGTAGAGGTAAATCTCACCTACAGGAAGCTGATGCAGGACAGATTAATATGCCAAAATATGCAACATGAGATGAAGAGGAAAAAAAAGATAATTACAATACGATCAGCCATACATTCCATCACACGCCTCTGCATGAAGGAAGCTACTATGTACCTTTGTTTCTAAAACTACTGAGATATTCAAGTCAGATCTTTTATGCTTGTATATTACTGGAATTAGAGAACATCTTGATACTGAGACAGCAGAAAATCTCAAAGAAAGCTGGACTAATCATTTCAATACTGCATTTTGTTCTGCTAGGACAAGAAACCATTTTATAGTCAATACTTTATACTAGTAATTTTTTTTGCACAACTGGATTTTGTTAATATATGTGACGATCCACCAGAATCAATGTCTTCCTTTATCTGCATCTTGTGCAGACAGCATAGTTAAGAAGATGTAGGAGTTCATCAGTAATACTTTTTTAAAATGCAAAAAATGTGGACTGGGAGCCAATATAAATATTTTTCCAACATCACCTTCCACATCCTCATTCTTCCTTCCTAGGAAACACATCTAATCAATAAAAAGGCTTAAATTTTTGGCTCTTGAACTTGAAAGTGGAAACAGAATGTTATGGATGTTGGAGATGACTGTTAATGTTTTTTACATAGTAATGTAAAATATTATGTAATAATGTAAACTAATAATGTCACATGCAAGAGCCCTGAGTCCTAAAGGTCTTAACACTGTACTTCCTTAGTGATGTGACAGTAATGTCAGCCTTACTGGGCTTAGTATTGTTTTTCACTTCCTTTTCTACCACCTAACCTAAATTATAATACATAGTAATGGAATGAAAAAGCAAAGTCATCTTAAGAAAGTCACTTAAGGCTCTGGGAATGTGGCTTCATGGTACAGTGATTGCTTAGCATGCATGAAACCCTGGGTGCGATTCCTCAGTACCACATAAACAGAAAAAGAAGTGGTGCTATGCCTCAAGTGGTAGAGTGCTAGCCTTAAGCCAAACAAGAAAAATCTCAGGAAGAGTTCCCTGGCCCTGAGTTCAAGCCCCAGGACTGGCAAAAAAATTCATTTAACTAGTAAATGCCAAATAAAGAAACTATGCTTGGAATATATTATTGCTCCTTCCAACTATGACCTAACAATAGTTCTTAATTCATGTACTTTACCTATAATAGAAGACTGCGTTGAGAAAAAAAAAACATTTTGTTGGTAGGTCATGGCAATTAATGTCAAGAATATGCTTAGATATCAGGTGAGGATTAATCTAAGTCTAAGTGAGATTTGGAAAATTTTTGGTCAGTTTTGGCACCAAAAATGCACCAGCTAATTAATAGTTGTGATAGAAGTGAAGGAATAAATCCAGATGCAAGAAATAAATGATAATAATAACTAAATTATACCGGAAACTGTTCTAGGGAACCATTTTTGGTTATTAAAGAACTAGTTATCAAGTAGGCTTATTCCTCATTCCTTTAGCATTCTAAATCACTTAGGGTAGTTCTTAATCTCTGTGAGATAAGTTTTATCCCATTCTATGCTGTTGTTTCATATCTGATCTCCTTTGCTTTCTAAAAATCTCAATTTCTCTATTTTTCTACTAAAAATTAATTATACTAAGTCCACCAATGCAGACCTCAGAGGATGCTAAATTAAGAGTCCAATGGCTCATGAGTCTTTAATGTAACAACATGGAACAGGATGACATATTTATTGCTACCTCAAATTTTCTGAAAAGCTGCAAGGTCATCACTTGATTCAAATTTGCATTATTTGTCTACAGTGTCATTAAGTGCACATACATGCAAATATGAGACGGGTGCTGGTGGCTCACACTTGTCATCCTAGGTACTCAGGAGGTTCAGACCAGAGGACTGGGGTTCAAAGCTAGCCTGATCACGAAAGTCCATGAGACACATCTTCAATTAGCTTCCAGAAACCCGGAAGTGGTGCTGTAACTAAAGTGGCAGAGCACCCAACTTGATCTGAAGAGCTGAGGCACATGTCCAGGATCAGAGTTCATGCCCCACGACCAATGAAAATGTGAAATGTACTTGAAGTTTCCCCAAAAGAAACTACAAAGTCAATAGTAATCTTCCCAAGCAGAAAAAATTTTCCAATATGAGTCAGTACACCTACTTTTGCTGAGTTATTTAAGTTATGGCTTCTTTGCTGCACATATTCTCTTCTTTTAAAAATTGTCAAATATTACCTTTATAATAAACTGCATCTAATATTTCTTGGTTCAAGAGAGAAGTCCATACAGTTGATGTGACTTGATTTTCTTACTGTCTTAGTTCAAAGCCAACTCAGGAAGGAGAGTCTTCAAACTCTTATCTGTAATTAAACACCAAAAATCCAGAAGTGGAATTTTGGCTCAAGCAGTAGAGTACTAGCTTTGGGGGCAGGTGGGCAGGAAAGACAAAAGACAACTGTTCAGGGACAGGGTCCAGCCTCTGAGTTCAAGCCCCAGAAGCGGCACAAACTAAACAAAAAAAGAAGAAACAAAAAACCCCACATATTTTTTTGGGACCATCTTTAAAACACTGCTTTGAAAAGAGGCTCCTTTTGCTGATCATACTCACTGAGTCCTGCTTTTTGGAATCCTTATTGATATGGTGAACTCAGGACCAGAATAAAGGAATGGATATCTGACTTTTGCAACAAGAGAATCATCTCAGGAGTTAAATATTCATGCATAAGACATTTTAAAACCTCCATGTCTTTGTTTCTTTGTAGTAGAACACTAAAACAATGTTATTTCCTTTTTTTCCATGCTGGCCTTCAAATGGCATATTGTTTCCTTTTGTAATACTGTCAACTAGAAGTTTACAGACAAGTTTTATGTCTAAAGTGCACACTCGAAAAAGATAGGGACAGAGTTCCCTTCAAGCCTTGGATTATATTCTTGTACAGTAAAAATGAGAGCACAAATTAACTTGAACTTTGTCATTTCTCTATGTTCAATTTCTCTCCTGGATTCAGTTTCTACTTCCTGTAAAAGTTCCTTCCACTTACTTTCGGTAACAACCTATGGTATTTCTCCAGGAAAATGAATTTTTTCTGGCTTCATTGAGATAGCACAAAGGCATCTTTAGACACGAGGTAACACGTGTTTCAGAGACAACTTAGTAATGAGAAAATATGGAATTTACATGGCTTATAAAACATTATCCACGTACATATGGCTGTATAAGACGATGTTAAGTGAAATGAACCCCAAATACGGACACAACTTGTTTTTTACTTTCTTAATATTGTTTTTAATGTATCTACCATGTATTATGTGATTTTTTGTTTCTCTTCTATTTTCTTCCTCCATGGTATAACCCGTTTCCACTGTATTTGAGGTCGGTGAGCTGCAACTTGCATATACATTTTTCTAATATGGGGAGGGGAAGGGAAATAAAATGCTGAAATAAGTATACAGTATGACCCGTTGTTACAATGAGATGAACAAGACACTATGTTGAAAATGAACTTTACTAGTTGGGGATGGGAGGGAAGAGTTGGGGCAGTGTGGAGAAAAGGAATGACAGGGGAATAACAAAAGAGGATGTAACAATGTTCGGTAGATTATGTACTCATTAACTTACTTATGTAACTCTAACCCCTGTGTCCACCATTTTCACCATAAATAAAAAACATTATCCTGGAGTACATTATGTTCAAATTTCCTAAGTGCTCTGTTAATTAAGACCAATTTTAAGTGGGAAGAAGGTTCTCAGAAACATTTTTTGTCAGTGTTTGTGTTGTGCATTATTACCCAAGTGTACATAAGTTAACAGAAGGAGAAACAATAGGAATAGGAGAAAGAGAAGTTCTGTGTTTAAGTATAATGGTTCAATACTCTATAGAAGACTCTGCAAATAAGACAACGTTGAAATAATAAAGCCAAGGCCAGTATGTAGATCTATGGGAGTGACATAGAGAAAGCATTATTACTAAGTGGAACATGAAGGATGAGACCACTCTCTTTCTTCTACTAGCTCTAAATCATGATAGGTAATCATGAAAATTTGTAAAAATTAGAATGGAAGAATAATTCAGGTTCCAAGCCAGTTAGTTCTAAGACCATGGACTTAACTGGAAAAAAGTCCTTTTCGAGAGAGCAGGAATTATACTAGCAATGAACTAGTGGCTAAGATCGCATTTCTTTTTCTTTTTCTTTTCTTTATATTGTAGATATTTCCTATTTATTACAAATGAGGAAACCACGGAATCTGTTTCATTGTGTCTTGTTTATTTTACTTCGTAGAATTTTTCCAAGTCTTTCCAGTTCCGTATGAATTTGAAGTATAGAATTCCACCGTGCATACATAAACCACATTTTGTCAATTCGTTCATCTACTGAGTGGCATATTATTTTAAAACATGACTGCATATAAGTATCACTTAGTGTCATTCAAAAATGAGAGATGTCATCTCCAGAGACATTCTAAAAGCATGATTTCTAAGTAAGATAGGATTTTATGGTGGTATGAGTTTTGAGATATCTGGATGTGTCTCATGTATGTCTTGCATACATGATAAAAATGGTAGTGTCAAAAATATTTCCTTTGAGAAAGATATAGGAGCCTGCCAGAAGTATAAAATAGTTCAGATAATTTTGAAGTATTTAGAAATGCAAGGTCAAGTATGTTTCTTTAAATAATAATTATGTAAGTGGAAGGGCAAAAGAAGGGGAAGAGAAAAAATAAGTGACAGCAGATAATTGTCCCAATAGAATATAAAAAACATAATCTATAATTTTCAAGTTAAAGAGAGACCAATAGAACAAATGCAAAATATTTACTTGACTTTATCCTACTTTAATGCTCCAATGGCTTTCATAAAATGCAGATGCATAGTTTTGTGTGTTCTGTCATTTGCTAAAAGTTTCGTCCAGAAAAGGTTATCAATTACTTATAAATGATGCATAATTCCTAGGTATTCCAGTTATCACATACACTCTTGATTGAGATATCTCTGTATAAACTCAAAATAACGGACAAAAAAAAAACCCTTAAAATAAACAGAAATCACACGTTTGTTTTAAACGCTGTAGTTTACAGAGTTTTTAGCCAAAACCAAAAACGTCTATTTAGATATTCTTCATTTTGTGTGAAGAATTTTTAACAATAGTTTATTTGCTGACATGTAATTCACTTGCAATATACTATCTCCTTCTATTGTATACACTTAAGTGCTTTGGAAGTGAATTGTAACTTCATAGGTTTTCAAAGCCTAATTTTCACAAGCTTGCATTTCTTAAAATAGAAATGCTAAAAATTTTAGAACAGACATTAAAATAGATAAAAAATTCTGTTAATAGAATTTGTCCAGCATACATGCTCTGTAGTGTGTATTTTCAAAATTTTATTTTGGGGATTTTTCCAGGGTCTCACACATACTATTTAAGTGCACTGTCAATGAACTACAATTCCCTGTCCAAATACTTCTTTTTACTTCTCTTTAATACATTCATAGAAGTATAATGAATTGATCCTATACAATTCTTTTTGACCTTTGAGACTTGAAAACTTGCTTGCTAAAATGATTGCAGTATTATACAAATGGATCACTGTGAGTAGTTTATCAGTTCCTCCACAATGCATTACAATATTTTGTGTCATCTTTTTATATTAGAGTCATACCAGTGATTTTTCTTTTTCTTTTTTTAAGATACTAAAGAGGAACTTATTTCATATGCTCCTCTTATTGACTATTAATTTACACATGTTCTTTAAAGAAATATCCTATTCAGGAAAAATTATATAGAAATAGAAGGTATAAAAATATTTAAGATTAAGAATCATTACAGCATTCACATTTTAGCATTAACAAATATGTTACGTCTATCTGTTGGATATGTTTTCACTTCGGTTATAGTGTCCTTTGAATTATGAGTATAGTGTCCTTTGAATTATGAAAGGCTATCACTTGATATAATCCAGTATCTTCTTGCTTTTCTTTAGCAACTAATGCTTTCCATTTAGAAACATTTACTGATAGAATGTCATGAATTTTTACGTTTATCTCTTATCGGTTTTACATCTCATACTTAGTTTGATAATCATTTTTTATTTTAAATTTTTGTATAAGGATTGAGGTAGGCCAGGTGCCTGTAGGTCACACCTGTAATCCTAGTTAATCAGGAGTCTGAAATCTGAGGATCACGGTTTAAAGCCAGCCCGGGCAGGAAAGTCCATGAGACTCGTATTTCTAATAAACCACTAGAAAGCCAGAAGTGGTGCGGTGGCTCAAATATTAGGGTGCTTGCATTGATCTGCAGAGCATATGGACAGCGCCTAATCCCAGAGTTCAAGCTCCATGAGTGACAAAAAACAAAACAAAAGAAACAAAAAAAGGGATTGAGGTAGTAGTCTAAGATCATTCTTTAAATCTCGAGAGAAAATAGTGCCAATACACCCATTTAAGATTCTATTTTTTCTTTCATAAAGTCATAGGATAGTTTTCAAAATCAATTGACCATAAACTGAGAATTTATTTTTGACAAATCTGTTACATTCTTCTATGTGTCTGCTCTTGTAGTAGAACTATGTTGTCTTTACTACTCAACATGGTAAAAAGATTCAAAGCTAGTATGAAGGCTGAAGATACACAATTTTACAAGATTGTTCTAACTGACCTGTATTCCTTGAATTTACATACGAGTTTATTGAGCAGGTGGACCAATATTCTACAGAGATATCTAGATGTTTGAAAGTGACTCATATTTTGTACCTTGTAAAAACACAAGACCCCAGATATTATATATAGAAAAATGTCTTCAGAGAATACTTGAAACAATTAAAATTAATTCAAGAATGAGTTACGATTTAAATAACACTGGAACATAACAAAGCTGAATGATAACAACTTGAGCTGTACAACAGAGGAGAGTGAGAGGGGAAACAATGATGTACCACATAGGAGCTATATGTCATTGCTATTGTGTTTCAAAAAACAGAAAGACTTCAGAGAAGAGAAGGAGAAAAATAACGTTTCCTGAGACAAATTTCTTTTTAATCCATCTAATAGTTTGTACTAAAAGTCAGTGAAAATGGGAAAAAATAAAATAGAAATTAAAGCATTGTATATACCTGTTACAATGTAAAGAAACTGTAACAGGAATATGATAATTTCCA
Source organism: Dipodomys merriami (assembly GCF_024711535.1). NCBI lineage: Eukaryota > Metazoa > Chordata > Mammalia > Rodentia > Heteromyidae > Dipodomys > Dipodomys merriami. The sequence continues at coordinate 91,497 of NW_027202506.1, read as the reverse complement.
AAGAAATAAGAGAAAGAATAGTTAAACTCTAAAGGGAAAAATAATGAAGAGACAAAAGAAGCAAAGTAAATCCTTTATCAATAACAAACACAAGAGTTTGGAAGTGGAAAGGCAGTGGAAATATTCTAAATAACAATAAAAATTGCTAACGTGGATAGAATATGTATCACATGTTATCATATATAATTTTGAAAGGGCATACTAGGAATGAAAGTTTGAAAGTCATGGTTTAAAACACTATTTGGATTATTACTAGACAGAGTAGCTCTGTGGTAAACCATTGGCCTTGCATATGTGAAGCAATGGTGTGATCTCGCAAGCATTACAAAGTACACACAAAGCACACACACACACACACACACACACACAAACCACATAAACACACACACACACAAATATACACACCACATACACACATTTGGAATATTGATTTTATTATATGAAACGGAGGAAATTATCACAAACAGTAAAAGTATGTTAATATATGAAATCATAATATTGCTCGTACCATTTAAAAGGTTAGTAGAAATAATATAGTTTCAATATACTTGGATTTTAATAGATTAAGTAAATCGAAAATTAATAGAAGACATTAGAACCTTTGCAAATAAGTTTTAAATAATAATCATTTTGAAACAAGTGTCCTTTTATTTTGACAAAAGTTTGATGTTACTGGTGTTTTAACTAAAGATTTAGTATGTGATAGCGAGGTGCTCTATATAACACTAGCGATGGCTACATCTCTAATCAGTTCACTCTGAATAGTTTTATAATAAGGTCTCATAGTTTCCCAGTCTCTCCCGAATTACAAACCCTATTTACAATTCCCACCATAGCTAGAAAATGGACGCAACAAACCACCATGCCGAGCTCAAACTTTTTTTTAAATTTAAGTACAAATATTTCCAAAAAATGAAGGCTTTCTTAATAAAGTAAGTGCTTCTTGAAAATGCAGTAAATATTTGTTACCTGGACAAATATGTTTATAAATATAAGAAAATAAATGTATTTAAATTCAGTAACCATATAAAAATTAAGAAAATAATTTCAAATAGCCAAATGTTACATATTTTAAAAGCAAAATATATGTGACTGAATAATATACATGTGTAGAAATCATGCAAAATTATATTAACTGATCCTACAACTCTGAAAATAGAATTGCCCTAAAGAAACAAAAGGAAACATTTAAGCTCAAAACTTGAAAATTAGAAAATAAAATGAAGTAGGGGCTGGGACGGTAGCTCAGTGGTAGAGCGATTGCCTTCCATGCATGAAGTCCTGGGTTCGATTCCTCAGCACCATATAAGCAAAAAGGAAAAAGCTGGAAGTGGTGCTGTGGTTCAAGTGGTAGAGCACTAGCCTTGAGCTGAAGAGCTGAGGGACGGGACCCAGGCCCAGAGTTCAGGCTCCACAACCGAACCCCCCCCCCAAAAAAAAAGAAAAGAAAATGAAGTGTACTCTTTAGTTGACTTAATTAAGTGGAAAAGCTCTGTATATGAATTTTATAATAAAAAATGCATGAACAAAGTAAGCAAAAGTACCCATTGATCAATAGCAACAGCAAAAGCATCAGTAGTTCTTGTTTTGAGTGTACAAAAATATCGATGGAAGATATCACAATGTTCCTTCCCTAAGAAATGTATTCATTACCTCATTTATGTAACTTGAACCCCTATGTACCTTACCATTATAATAAATTTAAATTGAAATTAAAAATAAACCAAAATATACATATATATACCAATTAAGAATTCTTAGAAGCCATTGGTTAAAATTTTTGTAAACAACTTCCCTAAATACCCAAGGAATATACTTTGATGATACTATTTAAAGACTTCAACCTCAGCAGAAAACAACAATTTAAAAAACTGTTACAAAGTAAAGTATTAAATCAGAATATATTACTATTAATAATAATCATAAGATGATTTTATAGTCGTAGTCAAATATGTAAGAAATGAGGCAATTTGCCATTCATCTGCACTTAATAAGTGAGAAAGAATTTTCTAGGTCTTTTTAAATTATCATAAGTTTAATGAAATTATTCTGTCACATCATATGATAATCAGATAAAGCTGATATTAGAGCAAAGAACAGATTGTATTAAGTTTTTGGATGTTAATGTATATACTTATTTTGGTTGTGGGAAAATGTGGGGATTTCAATTTGGGGTATATTGTTCTTGCAGGCCGGGATTCCCTTTCCACAAGAACATGCATCTCATCTGTCCTTTTAGCCTTCCCATCATCAATGGCATCAGAGTTGCACACCAACTTGTCTAGCTTGCTACCTTGACTGACCTGGATCCACAGTCCTTCCAATCTTAGTCTCTAGATAGTGCAGTTTGGTAGAAATGATCCAATTCACCCAGCTATAGATTGAGAAGTAAGTCCACTAAACTTTTGGTTTGCGTTCTGTTCTCAAGCCTCCAAAATAGTTAAGAGTACACATGTGATCCCCTGTTGCCAAGCAATAAGAATATTTTAAAGCAACTAGACATATATATGACTTAGGCTTGTGAATACCTCAGGAAAAGTATAAAAGAGCAGTGAAGCATAGAGGACAGCCAGAATTTAACTACCTACTCAGAGGCTGAATAAGCAAAGCTAGCTACTCGGGAGTCTGAGATCTGAAGACCACTGTTCAATCATGAAAATACAAGCGATTATCTAAAAAAAAAACAAAAAACAAAAAAAAACAGAGTTGTAGCAGAGGCTGAAGTGGTAGACCACTATCCTTGGGCACAGAAGCGGAGGAATAGTTTCCATGGCACTATCAAGCCTCAAGAATGATGAATGCATGCATGAGCACATGCACATGAGCGTGTGTGTACTCGCACATGCATGCACACATACACAAACACATATGAGTATTTCAATGTGAAGTTTTTATTTTTTTATCTTGCTGTACTTTATTTCCCTGTATTAGTTCACAAATTAACAAAATCCGCTAAGGACCTATTTAAATAAAATTCATCATGTTTCTCTAAAATCTATTCTCTTTTTGAAAGTCTGCTTTTATTTGACCGAAAAGTAAATTATTCAGGAAGTCAATTCATCACTCTCAAGTTTATAATATTAGATGATTGTTTAGGTTCCTCGTAGCAATATGATTTTGTGAAATCCTGCATCAAGTAATATATTTCTTTCATTAGAAGAGAAACCTCTGTCAAACAATTAATAATAGCTTATTCTCCTTCTGGCATTCATCTGTAGTTTTATTTTCTTCATATATTTCATGATCTGTCTGTGTATGCCAAAGACTGCCGTGAAAATAAAACACCCTTCTCAGCGCTTAGCATGTGTATACCATTCATAGATACGGAAATTGCTTTGGAATAAATAATGTTCACCCTATCTTGAGAAAGAAGAATTGGTTTCTCAGCACTTTAGGTAAGAACTTGAGGGAAAGAAACAAAAGGAAAAGTGAGGAACAAACAACTCAACACATAGATTCAAATGAAACAAACAACCCAAGAAAACACAAATTAATTCAGTACTCAAGAACCTGCAGGAAATGAAAGATTTAAAAAAATCAGCTATGACAAGCTTATGAAATTCGTGAATACATGGGATTGCAATTTTGTGAGGATAGTGGCAAAAGCCCAAACTGAACAGAAAGTTCTGTACACAATGCCATACAGCTGTTGTTCTAAATTCCAGGAAGAATAACATCAAGTGGATGGAGGCCAAGTTCATACACAAGTAGGAAGCCAGTTTCTAGCTGAAAAATAATCAGGATAACTTGGGGCTGGGGGCATGACAAAGTGGTAAGAACACACATTTAAGGGGACAAAACACTCAATTCAAACTCTAATATTAGGAGTATGAAAGAAAAAAGCTATGATTTTAAATAATTAGAACAATTGTAACACTTGAGTATTCTAGTGGAGAAAAATCCATTAGAGAGATAGAATGAACCCACGTTCCAATGCTCCTTTAGTGATAATGTTTAGTCCTACTTCAGACAAAACAGAGTTACCTTGCAAATGAGCATGGATGTGCATTTGGGTGATGGAAATACTCTACTTACACAGGTGTAAATTAAATAGATTTTTGGGGGTAGATTGTAGTTCTTGAACTAAGAGCCTTGGTGTTGTCCATGAGCTTTTTCTCTCAAGGCTACCACTCTAATACTTGGAGCCACAGTTCCAATTCTGATTTTCTGTTGGTTGTTTGGAGATAAGAGGCTCATGGACTTTCCTGCACAGGATGGCTTCAAACCAAGATCGTCAGATCTCAGCCTCCTGAGTAATCCTGATTCCAGGCATGAGTCGTTGATGTTTTTAATAATTTAGTAAATTGTATAGTTACAGAAGTTATAAATTATGATTGTAACCTGTGTAATATATGTGTGTATGTATAGATCAATGCATACACTTAGAAATATATTAAAATATTTTTGCATCTAAAGTAGATTTATGAAATATTCCTTCATTAAAAATATAATGGAAACAAAAGTTAATAAGGAGCAAAACAAAGGTAATTGTTACACGTTTCTTTTTGTTGAATGGAATATGAATTGTGAGAATCAGTTTGGGAAAACCATCTCTACTTTAACAAAATGGATAATTGCTATTATTTCCAATCCATCTCTTTGCCCATATTGTGCATCCTCACACATGAGTGTCAAAATCAAACCACACTTTTTGCCTTTGTATTTAACTCACCTGTTATAATTTAGGGGCTAGATGAAGTAATCAAATAAAGATTAAAATAATAGTAAGTGAGGCTATTAGTGACAGCTGAAAAACATTTTAAATATGATAACTAATTAAATTACATATTTCTTACTTTTACTCTGTTGTTATGTCCCTCATTCCCACATTAGGAAAGTACATAGAAGGTTCTCACTAAATTATATCTAATTATTAAAAAAAATATTGAAAGAATATGGGCACAGTGTGGTTTTAGCTTATTGAAACCTGTATGGGGTAGTGTGTTTTTGAGGACTTGCAATACGTTGTGATGGAGATGAAGGGAGGGATGTGCTTATTCTGGAAAACTGGCTAGAGGATTGCTCCCAGAGAGATAGTGATGAATTCTTCCAAAAGGACAGTAAAATCACTTTCACAACCATGTTCACTACTGCACTCTTCACTGTAGCCAAGTTATGGAAACAGCCCAGATGCCCTTTGGCGAAGAAATGGTTGGCAAAAGTGTGTCATATATACATAAGTGGAATGTATTTATCCATTATGAAGACTGTTACGTTATTTGCAAAGAAATGGATAGATCTAAAAATATGTTAAATAAATGAAGTCAAACCAGACACACAAAGGACCCATGTTCTGTCTCATATTTGGAAGCTAGAACTTTATACAATTTTACACAGCAATATTAACCAAATCATGCTATTTGTAGAGGAGTATTTAAAAGATGTAATTTTTTTTTATAAAATTGAACTTTTAATCCAACAAAATAAATACCAGGAAACTATCACTTTGAAGATGTGAGGGGAAGTCAAAGGGAAAGAATAAAAAGAGTTATGGAGGAAGAAAGTGAAGACATGATATTCAATGCAGATAGTATGAAACTAGAAAAAATTAAAGTGTGGTGAGGTTTAGAAAGGCAGGGAAAAGTTATATAAGGATCTATTATACGTAAAAGCATTATTTATTGAATGTAAATTCCCTTGTACAACTAGTTATGATAATAAAAATATAATTAAAAACAATGGAGCCATCTGATCTTAAACTTTGTTCTCTTAAACCATGAGTCAATATAATAGTTTCCTCCTCAGAAAATTTCTTTGCAGGTATTTTCCCTTTAGTGACAGAAAAATGATCAATGCAATGAATATCAATACATCACATTGCACATCTTAAAGAGACACAATAAAAATCACAGTACAACATTACTAGTACAACATTGCACACATGGTAAGTGTTAGCCTGAGGTTCATCTCCCACTGTATCAATTAACCTCATTCTATTTTATGACTAAAATACCAGGACTTAGTCTACAAATTCTAGGAACATTTCCCAGAATTATTGTGTACACTCATAATATTTCACTTTATCTTTGTTAGAAAATAGAGAACTGTAATATGAATACTCAAAGTTCATAATCAGTACATACCTCCCTGGTGAAAGGAAGTGCTAAAGTATAACATTCTTGATTTCTAGGTCAAAATAGCAGAAATCATATTCTATCCCTTCACTGAACACTGCACTGCCTCGGGACCCTATCTCTGTTTAAAACTGTCTTACTGAAAGAATGACCTCCCCAATTCCTGATGGAAACAGACTGCAGGTCTTATGAACCAATCATTTCCACATTGTGGCTCAACTAAGTTGATTACCATTAGAAGTATTTTGATTGCTTTTTATACCCAACATTTTGAGAGAAAGGTACTACTTTAAAATGCTATTAAAGTAAGACATATAAAAATCACCTTTGACCCTAGATAAATATTTTACCTTTCATGTACCCAAAAATGCAGTCTGACCTATCATTAATGAATTAAAGCCTCTCCAACTTGTGAATACAATTGGTTTAAAAACACCTAAAGAGCTGGGAAGGTGGTTCAGTGGTAGAGCTATTGCCTTGCATGCATCAAGCCCTGGATTTGATTCCTCAGCACCACATAAAAAAAAAAAAAAAGAAAAAAGCCGCAAGTGGCGCTGTGGCTCAAGTAGAAGAGTGCTATCCTTGAGCTGAAGAGCTGAAGGAAAGCGCCCAGGCCCAGAGTTCAGGCCCCACTACCAGACTCCCCCACCCCTGAAAAAAATATATCAATACTACAATATTTGTTCAAAATTTCGTATGATACTGAAGATTCAATTGAAAACTGTTAACACTTGAAAATAACTCTTTTACTTAGGAGTAGGAAACAAAACACAAAATTAATCCTAATCATTTCAAAGACATTTATTTACACTACAAATTCACTCTGATAACTACAAAGATTCTAAAAATAACTGAAGCATAGTGTCACAAAGGGCATAATTTAACTTCATCATGTACATTCAAAGGACTGTGCTAATAGAAAACAAAGTTATGCTAAAAATTAGCTCACGCAATTCACTTCCATTCTTTTATTCTATATATTTTAGTTTCATAAAAACTGTCTTTTGATAAAATGATGCATAAAAAGCCTATATACCCACTTACATTTTCAGATTTTAACAATGTTTATTTCAGAAATGTCTTTAGCTGTATAGTCAATGAACTGAAATAACACTAAAGTATTCAAAGGGTTTTCAGAAATTGCAAGACTCACTCTTGGATGATATTTATATTGGAAAAGATCTTCAAAAAGCCTCATTTGTTAAAGTTGTGATAGTTACTCCCACAAAAGAACTATTAATGAAGAAACCTTTGCATGTAAAATACAACTTAAAATGCATCCACAATCTGGAAGTGACACATGCTTTTTTTGTTTGTTTTTGCAATGTATATCTAACAAACATATCCACAATACTGTTTTTCAGTCAATATGATCGGATTTTCAAACCTAAAAAATACGGGATTTATTCTTAGTGTGAATAGATACTATCTTATAAAGAAAGTTATTTTCAACAGAAATCCGGAAAGAGTTTATCCACCTTGAGTTTCACAGGAATAACCAGAGTGTAATACCTGTTTGGTCAAGTCAGATAAACTCACTCCATGAGTATATCTTAAAAGTATAGCCAATTTAAGAGGTCAAATACATATTTTGTACTGACAGTCATCTTACAACAATAACTTACTACTTAAATATATGTGTACCATCTTGCCTAACATATACAAAGAGCTGAAAGTGATCTCTTTTATCTAACTTAATGTTGTAAATGCTTTAATTATGATGATGTTATTATTTGACGAATAAAATGTACAGAAGGGTGGTTCCACTTAAATGACAGTACGGAACATTGATAAATAACAACATTGCAACACAGTTCTTTTCAGACTCTCTCTGTCCTCATTGGCAAGCAACATGGCAACAGCACACACACACACACACACACACACACACACACACACACATATTTGCGCACATGTACACACACATTTACATGCAAGGCAAATTCAGGGTGTATTGTACAATAAAGTTCAAATAAAATATTAGTGATAAGGCTAAGGATAATGGGTGTAGAGGAGCACCTAGAAACGGAAGTAATTGGTCTAGGAAATATGTTTAACAGGATCCTAACAGAGAACTTCCCAAACATGCAAAAAGACAGGCCTATTCAGATACAAGAAGCTTTTAGAATTCCAAATAGATGAGAAAAGAATAGGACATCCCACCGTCAAATTACAATCCACACAGGATCAATTCAGACCAAGAAAAGATCCTTAAAGCTGTGAAGGAGAAAAGATTAACCACCTATAAAGGAAAACCAATTAGAATCACCTCAGATTTCTCAGCAGAGACAATCAAAGCAAGAAGAGCCTGGAATGATGTATCCCATGCCCTAAAAACAAACAACTATCAACTAAGAATACTCTTCCCAGCTAAACTCTCCTTCATAACTGAAGGCCAAACAAAAACCTTCCATAGGAAAGAAAAATTGAAACAATACATCTCCACCAAACTAGCCCTGCAAAAGTTTCTTAAAGATGTCCTACACATAGAAAACCAACAAGACCACAATAAAGGCCAAGAAACTGCACCCAAACTGAGAATCCAAGAACCATAGAAAGAACCCAGTTTTCGCAGCCCCCGAGAAGGTGGATAACATAGCAGGAAGTCCGAAATAACTCTCAGTCCTTTTTATCAACATTAACGGACTTAACTCTCCAATTAAGCGAGATAGACTGTCTAGTTGGATTAAAAAAAAAAGTTCCTTCTATCTGCTGCCTTCAGGAGTCACACTTTGCCCATAAAAACAAACACATTTTCAATGTTAAAGGCTGGAACAAAATCTGCCAAGCAAATGGCCCCCATAAACAGGCAGGAGTTGCAATCCTAATATCAGATAAAACAGACTTCAAATTAAAAGTTGTGACAAGAGATAAAGAAGGTCGCTACATACTAATTAAGGGTTCTCTCCTGCAGGAGGATATTACAATTCTAAATATCTATTCGCCAAAAAATGTAGCACCCAAATTTATCCAAGAAACACAACTTTACCTCAAATCCCACATAGATCCAAATACATTCATAGTTGGGGATTTTAAAACACCACTTTCCCAACTAGATAGATCAACTCGGCAAAAACTAAACAGAGAAACCACAGATCTAAACAGCTGCAGAGATCAACAAGATTTAACCGACATCTACCGAATATTTCACCCAACAGCATCAGAATACATGTTTTTCTCAGCAGCACATGGAACATTTTCTAAAATAGACCACATTTTAGGCCACAAAGCAAACTTGTCTAAATTCAGAAACAGTGAAGTTATACCTTGCATTCTCTCTGACCACAAGGGAATAAAACTAGAACTCAACACCAAAAGCCACCAAAGAAAGGACGGTAACACATGGAGGCTGAACAACACACTGCTGAATCACGAGTGGGTCATGGAAGATATTAGAAAGGAAATTCAAATGTTCATGCTATTCAACAAAACAGAGAACACAAATTACCAGCTCCTTTGGGCCACAGCAAAGGCAGTATTCAGAGGCAAGTTTATAGCTCTGAACTCCTACATCAACAAATTGGGGAGATCTGAAACCAACAATTTAATGACATATCTAAACATCCTTGAAAAGAGCAGCAAGATAAACCCCAATCCAGTAGATGGAAAGAAATAACAAAATTAAATCAGAATTAAAGGAATTAGAATAAAAAAAACTATAGAAAGGATCAACAAAACAAAGAGTTGGTTCTTCGAAAAAATTAACAAAATTGACAGACCCTTAGCAAATCTTATCAGAAAAAGAAGAGAACACACCCAAATAAATAAACTCAGAAATGAGAATGGAAACATCACCACGGAAACAACCAAGATTCAGAACATTATAAGGGAATATTCCTCAAAACTTTATGCTAATAAATTTGAGAACTTGACAGAAATGGACCTTTTCCTAGCAAATATTGACATTCCAAAACTAAACCAAGATGAGTTAATCCATCTTAACAGACCCATATCAAGCATTGAAATAGAAACAGCAATAAGAGACCTCCCAGGTAAGAAAAGTCCAGGACCAGATTGTTTTACAGCAGAATTCTACAAGGCCTTCAAAGCAGAGCTCACACCAATACTCCTCCAACTCTTCAATGAAATTGAAGGAAAAAGTTCACTACCGAACACATTCTATGCAGCCATCGTCATCCTCATCCCAAAACCAGGCAGCGACTCATCAAAGAAAGAAAACTGTAGACCCATTTCTTTGATGAACACTGATGCAAAACTTCTCAACAAAATTTTGGCCAATCGACTTCAACCTATCAAAATTCCAACCTTGTTCTTCAAGGAAATAGAAGAGGCATTCTAAAAATTCATATGGAACAATAAAAGACCCCGTATAGCAAAAACGATCCTCAACGGAAAGAACACTACTGGAGGAATATCAATACCAAATTTCAAACTGTACTATTAAGCTATAGTAATCAAAACACCTTGGTACTGGCATAAGAACAGACCTCTGTATCAATGGAATAGAACTGAAAACCCAGAAATGAACCTACAGACCTATAGCCATTTAATATTTGATAAGGGAGCTAAAACAATAGAATGGAAAAAAGATAGCCTCTTCAGTAAATGGTGCTGGCAAAACTGGTTAACTGCTTGTAGTAAACTGAAGCTAGATCCTTATATATCACCCGGCACAAGAATCAATTTCAAATGGATCAAAGACCTCGGAGTCAAACCAGACAATCTGAAAACATTACAGGATGGAATAGGAGAAACCTTAGGTCTCCTTGCTCAGGCCGAAATTTTCTTTATAGAGACCCGGAAATACATACAATGGACAAGGGTCTTGGAACTTAAAGAATTAAATCATACAAAGGACTTCTATTTTATTACTGCATTATACATTTTTTCTAATGTTGGATACCTACAGTAGAAAGCTATTAGAAAGCTCTTAAATCCCATATGTTGAATAGTGAGTTTTCTTACACTATAACATGGTATTTCCCAAATCATTTACATAGAAGGCATTGTTTCCTATTTTCTCATTCCTAGAATAAGCTGCACATGAAGACACCACTGGTCCTGATTTTCAGTCTGTACCTTTGAATACTGAGGAAAATCTTTCCTCTGCTCCCTATAATTCACTACTCTCCAGTTAGAATAATTTAGAATAGTAAAAATGGAAAAAGAGAAAATAAATCATGGTGAAAAAACATATGCAGAACATTCACCAGTTTTTTCTGACCAGTTCAACCAATGTGAACTATTGGGGAAATACATGGACACCTCATTCCCACTGGTACTCAAAATCACTGGTTAGGCAATTGTGACGAAGACAAGGAACAAGATGAAAAAATGAGGAATGGTATCAAATGCAAGAAAAAAATGGAGTAGGATCCAAGCAAATTTCTTCTTTGGGATGCCGAAATTTATCGGCTTACTGTGTTGTGAACACTGCTTTCCAAAATGGCCACCCAGATGAATACTAGGGATGAGGATGAGTATACCCCTCTTCATCGGGAAGCCTAGAGTGGACACTTAGACATTGTCCATGAGTTGGCAGCTCAAGGCAGATATTCATGCAATAACTCTGAATGGCTGGACACCCCTGCACAGTACTTATATGTGGAATAATACCAAAATGGCTTCTTTATTACTTCATCATGATGCAGATACCAATACCCAAACTAAAGGCCTCTTGACCTCCTTGCATGTTGCTGCTGGGAATAGAAATAGCAAAGATACTCTGTATCTCCTTCTGTTGAACCATTATATCAAACCAGGTCTGAAGAACAACTTTGAAGAAACTGCATTTGATATTGCCAAAAGGGTAAGTATGTATCACTACCTCTTTGAAATTGTCGAAGGCTGTACAAATTGGTCTCCTAAGTCATAATGGTTTGGTTAAGTTTCTTAAATTTCAAAAATGCCAGTCCATCTTTTGTGTCCCTACAAATTTTTTCACAATACAAAGCAACAGTAATATCTTACTATAAAAATTTATGTATTTCATGGTATTCTTCCAAGTGAATTGCATGACTTTGATATCAAAATGTATTCAAGAGTTGTTTGTATACATCTGTAATGATTTCTGCAGAGTTTGTGATTCTTTAAATCAGAAATAATTTTAACTTATCTGTTGAAATGAATAGTATAGAAACTAAAGATGTTCCGGGTGCTTTTCTGAACAAAGTATATCTATGTTTGTGTAATGTCCATAATCTATTTCATTCTCTCCTAGATATAATACTTTGAATTCTACATTGTTATATAATGTATAGATTCATTAGTAAATGTGACCTTTCAGATTGCATTCCATATAGAAGTATTTTAAGACTCCTTTTTTTTCGTAGTTTCTTTTATTATTTTATTTCTTTGAGATAAAATGGCAATATTATCTAATTTCAAGTTTTGTAAAGGTTATGCTATGTAAAGGCCTTTCTAAGGTGAAAATTTAATATACTGATGTCAAACTAACCTTTAATTCTATGAATTACATGTATTGTTACACTTGTATTTTTGTAATCAACTTTTTAATAACTCTTTTTCATTTCTTGCATCAGAAGAATGAAAAATATGGATTACTTCACAAATTTTCATATCATCCTTGTGCAAGTGCTATGTTAATCTCTGTATTGTTGTAATTTGGGTAGACCTGCTTCTGAAGCATGTAGTATCCTCTAAATTTAAGTACTTAATGATACAATCTTTATACAGGCATATATCCATGGTTGCCTATTTGTAACAAGGAACCCTTATTGTTCCTGAAAATGCTATTGATCTTATTTCTCTAAATTTCTGTGTACAGTAGAAAAAACTTATATAGTTTGGTCGATTGCTCACATTTACAATTGTTTTGTCAATGACTATTTCGTCATTTTCATTTTAAATTTGATCATACTTTGAAGCCTTTACAGCTAAGTCCAAAGGTGGTGGCTTTTCAAGTACTTATTTATCAACTGAGTTAGCTTTGTGGAGCTAATGGATTCAAAGTAAGCCTTGCTTAAGAGCTACTTCTAACTTTCTGCAGCTTAAAATTTCCCAAATGAGGTCTTGCTGGAACAAATGTCTACCTGAACTGTGAAGACTCAGGGTCTATGTTGAGGGGGCAGAATGATGCAGGTTCCAGCCTCGGGATTATCTGAGGACTGTGTTTGGGATTAGGAAAGCTCTTGGAATGCCAGGCTACAGAGGGAAAATGTTCCCTCTCCCTATCTCAAAACATGTCACAGACTCCTGGGAGCTGAGGAAGTGGCTCTTCTGCTTGCTTAAGCATAGATGAACAGCTGGTCAAGCATTTTCCTGAGATTGGAGAAGTGGTTTGAGCTTGATCTAAAATAGTTTAGATAATAATATACCTAGACTTTCTCTCATAGGTTAAGTAAAAATGTATCTGTGGAAATTTTTTGTGTGAATGTTTTCTGACCAAATCTTGGCAAAGATGATGCTTGCTAGTCTTTAAATACCCACTAACAATAAAGCTCAGCATGCAGTGGCAATTGCTGTTTGCACTCTGCATACCCTGTGTCCTGGTGATTTTGTGACCCTTACCTAGGGACCCCAACGCACTAGACGTTGACACTGAACCTTTACCTTTCTTCCATGTAGGAACAGACCAACCAGAATATCTTACGTTGACAGCATGGATTGTCTTACTGGAACAAACATAATCTTAGTTACAAGGGATCATAGAGAGATGAACAGTTCAGACAGAATTGTTCAGAATAGAAGGTATTTTATCAAAACATAATTGTTTATTATACGTATCATTTCAAAAGTAGCTAAAGCCAAGAAAGTGAAAAAAATTGTTCATATGCATGATTACCTACTGTCCTGACCTGTCTATCATCCAACCAAGCAGGAACTTACACTACTGACATTCTATCACCAAATATTGCAATAGCTCCTGGAGAAGTCCATATGTTTCTCCTCGATATTAGGCCTTAAATTTGTAATGTTTTAATCACAGTGTTTCCTCTTGCCTCTAGGCTGCATATCTACAAATGGTAGAGCTTTAAGTCTAACTCTACCAAAAACTGAGGTAGAGATAATGGAATAATACTTTAAAGCAGAGTTGCCTTTGATTCCCTAAACACAACACAACAATGCAAAACAATTTTTATATTATATGTACTTATATATTTTATATTTATATGTGCTAATTTTAAATTTTATACAGTGAATCTTACTAGAATTGATAATTTGACAAATATATTGACATTTATTCCCATAAATAGATTGGAATATAAATAATTAGGTTTAGAATATATATTAGACTATAAAAAGTATCAATGCAATATCTTCAGTATAAGCTTCTGATACCTTCTAAGTGTTCGTGGTCTTCTGAATACACATGGTATAATAACAGTATTGTTTTCTGCTAATCTATAAGGGATTTTATTCTGATGCTCTGTTTATTGTTTTAACTTGCTGGTCCCAAAGTGTTTTTCTCCATATTTCTAAAGCATTCTTACTGATTATACCCAAATTTTGCTGATATGATGTCTAAAAGCTATTATTCTTCTGCAGGACCCACGGGTCCTAGGATAACAGGTCCCAGTTATCTGCATCATCAGATAACAAGGGCATGACTTCTCACATACGCCCATGCAACATGCCAACAGAAAATAATTAAAGACTCATCTCAATTTCTCATTTCCTATAATATTTCAGGGCCCCAATTGCTTACAAGAATTAGCAGTGATCAATTGTGAAATGCAAGGCAACTTAAAATGAAAGATGAGATCACAAAATCTGAGAGAAAGTACTGTAATTCAAACTTTCAATTTACAGATGACCAGCCCATATGAGTGAACAAAATCACAAATGAACAACGTTATTTTTAATACCTTTCTCCTAATGATGAATGAAAGATTTCAGTGCAGCCAAAAAAATAGTTTCTGGAATGATAGATCATAATTGGTCTACCAAGACTAGGAAAACTTGATTTAGAGGTCAAATATAATTTAGAAAAACATTAATTGAGAATACCCTTAGTGCTTCAAAACACTGGTACTTCAGTAAAACTTGGTTCTGTAGTATAAAAATGTCATTCTCAAACCAATGTAACCTACATTTAATCTCCTGAAAGTATATTCCTTTTCAAATAAACTTTTAAAAATCATATTCACCAAAATAACACTTGACAAGTAGATGATAGTGACATTACAAGGTTTTCAAGTGTAGGGAGCAAGTTACATTAGAGTTGATTTACGTACCCAGCACTAATACCAAACAAGTTCAACCATTCATTAAAGTGCAGAAATACTACCCCCCACAATTTGTGTTGTTCAGTAGAGGCCTTCCAGAAATGTGTTTAATGGATCAGCCTCCCATAATTCAAACCCAAATATTAGCTAATAAAGTAAATTTCATCACATAAGGAGGTACATTTTAAAGTCACTAATAGTTGCCTTATCATGTGTTGCCTTATCATATATTTTCCGTATCTGTCTAACATAGTAAGAAATATGACTTTAAGTCTTGAATATGGGTACTGATGAGAGATGTAACAAACATAAAATCTGTCTTCTATTTCTATCATATTCCTCTAAGTAGTAAATTTTAGTTTTCTTCTTTTTCCAAAACTTATAGTTAGTAGAATATTTACATAGGATAATGTAAAATAAAATAATCACATACCATTGCACAAAGCCATTTATAAAAACTGGTAGGAATAAATTCTAGGCCATTTTTAAACGTTCCTTTTGACTAAAGATTAATCTTCCAAATGAACGAGAATAAAATCATGTCTAAGTGCTTCACATTTCCAGTCTTGCACATTGTTATTGCAGATGAATGAATTATGGAAATATAAGCTGACATCAGTTGCCTATATATTCTCCATGCTGGCTGAGACTCAGAATTTGCACAGCACAGGAAAACAGGTGCAATGACTGGCTTCTCACATCAGGGTGAATTTTTGGCATTGCTGGGCTTTGAACTCAGGGCCTAGGAAGCCCAACTGCCCAATCAGTCCACGTGATCACACCAGACGTTGAGCCACTAAGGAGATGGACTCTTCCTAGGAACTGAGATTGAGCCACAGGGAGGCCAAAATAGTGCTCAATGCATCATTTAAACATGGGATGTATGTTCACATCCGTGTGGAGACTGCATCGTGCATTGAGTGTACTTATTGTGTTTATTTTGTATACTATTCATGGATTTTTGTGTATTTTCTCATGTATATGATGACAGGTATAACTGGGCTGACATGGATAACAACTTATTCCCATGACCACAGGGTGGCCCATGCATTCTCGATCCTAGCTGAGACCCAAGACTTGCAGAGGAAAGGAAAACATATGAAAACATTGGCGTCTTACATCAAGATGAATCTTTTGGCAGGGCTGGGATCTGAACTCGGGGCCTAGCAGGCCCAATTGGTGAATGAGTCCATATGAGCACAACAGCCTGTGAGCGACAAAGGAGCTAGACATTCCCAGTACCTGAATTTGAGCCCCCTGGGGGGAGAGTGGGAGCACAATAGTCATCCATTCATAAGTAGAAGGTAGAATGCAAATAAGTATATATTTGTATAGAGTGACGTGATGGAATGACTGTGATGGTGACTTGTGATGGAATCCAATCTGTGTGTACCTATATTTCGATATTTTCTGATGCATTCATTTCATGTCTGTGATGATTATTGTCATGCTTCATTAACTCTTCTTTACAAATAATCTATACCCCATGAGTCTTGCGTATCATTTCCTACTCGCATCATGCACAAACTACTCATTCAAGGATGAGATCGATCGCATGCCATGACTCTTCCTAGGTCCAGAAACAAGTATCTCAGGATCTCCCGCCATTCCCTCCTCCTAGGGGGACTGAATTCAAGCCTCAGTCCTGGAAAAGTTACTCCTTATATACATCTTAACAATAAGATTTATACTTCCATTCAGATGTTCAGTCCATATTATTTTATTGACTCTGATGACACTTATACCATTTATTACATTGTTTACATCCTATCACATATAATCTAGATTTTAGATGTATGTGATCTCCATCATGCCTGGCAGTGCTAGGATCGGATCTCAGGGCCTAGCAGGCCCAATTCATGAATGGGTGAGTTTGAGCATGGGAGCCTCTAGCCAATGAAGCTGTCAAGTGATTCCCATGCTCTGAGATTGACCCCCAGTTTTGGCCAAAACAGCAATACATGGATAGGCAGATGGTGATATACAAAGAAATATATATTGTTAAAGAGTGCCAGAGCCGTCTATCTATGATTGAATGACACCTACTACGTTCCTACCAACTCTTAGGTATTTATTATACCACCATTGAAGGAATATTATTCTTTTAATGCTTAATAAACTATACATTAAGATCAATCAGCATTCTTGGACTATTGCATCCAATTTTAGACTAGACGGATGCATGAACTACTCTTTCAATGGATATTCCCATGCATAGGAATGAGTCTCTTGTGATCTCCTGCCATTGGTGTCAGGACTGGGATTTGAACCCAGGGCCTATGTCCACAGGTTGTCTTATGGCTTCACTGATAGCCCACAAGCCATCAGCAATGGCAGGTCATATCTACTTTGCAGCCATGTCATTCAAACCCAGGATGGTCACTGTGCAAAGAAAAAAATAATAAAACCCTAGACCCCTGAAAGTTGCCACTTTTTCTGCTTTCCAGTTTTTTTTCTAGAAAGTCCCCTGGGCCTAGGATCTTAGGATCAGCTATGGTTCTGGAGGCTACACCCAAGCCGAGAGAGATCTAAGCTGAGACAGAGTTTCCATGACCTGAGTTCAAGCCCCATGGTTGGCCAAAAGAAAAAAAAGAAAAAGAATAAAGAAAATATAATTATTTAACTAAATTAAAAAAAAATAAAGCTACATAGTTTGGATTTTCTCCTAGTTTTCTTTCCTAGCCTGGGATTTGAACTCAGGGTCTTGGTAAATCTGTAGCAATGTGAGGGAAGATTTGCTACTACTTGAGTTCAAACCTTGTGCCAACCAAAAGTGAAACCTAAGTCACTGACCTAAGCAGGGGGAGGTAGTTGTGGCAGTGGGAGGGAAGGTATAGTAGGGGGAAAACAAAGGAGGAGGTAACAATGCTCAATATGAAATTTACTCATTACCTTGCTCCTGTAAAATATTTTTACAATAAAAAACGAACAAAGACAAACAATGTAGTTCTCAGAGAAGCATTTTGGAGGTAAGGGAAGGATCTCTGAGTGAATAGCTGTACAAAATTCTACACTTTTTAAAATGTTCAGTATGGAACTGAATAAACATAACTGCTTCCATTAAAAAATTATGTCAGTGTCTTGGAACTGGAGCCAGTATTTCTGCCATTGCTAGGATTTGAGCTCAACGTCCAGGTAACTATTTTGCATCATGGGTGAAGGCGAAGCTCACTGTCCATGAGGAAAGAAATTCAGGCTAGAGTACCCAGGGCCTGAATGAAAGCCCTGAAATGGAAAAAATATCTCTATACATGTGTAATATATGATATATATATATATATATATATATATATATACTTACATATGTATGTTAATTTCATATTATGATTCAGGTGGATCAGTGGTAGAGCACTTGCCTTGCATGCCTGAGTCCCTGGGTTTGATTCCTCAGCACCACATAAGCAAAAAGAAAAAATCCGGAAGTAGAGCTGTGGCTCAAGTGGTAGAGTGCTAGCCTTGAGCTGAAGATCTGAGGAACAGCACCCAGGCCCAGAGTTCAAGCCACACAACTGGACCCCCACAGAAAAAGAATGATTTTGTATTTTATTTTCCTTTGATTCATTTATTTATTGATTACTGTATTTAGTATTTTTATACACATAATATTTATTACATTTTGCACATTTTTATAAAATTATACCCAATAATTGAGGACATTGACTCATTTTCATTAATATTTTATTAAGTGTTGAAACATAATACATAAGTAAATGGAAGCATTTGTCACAGTCTTTACATGATTAGAGTCTCTCACAAGTATGAGCTTTGTCTTATTTATCTTTGGAAACTTTCTATCAGGTTTTCTTTAGATGATTTATACTCAGAAGCCTTTTCTTGAGGATAGGCAAGTGAGGTATAAAATTGTGAGGGTGGGGCTAGAAATGTGGATTAGTGGTAAAGTGCTCGCTCAGCATGCATGAATGCCAGTGTTTGAATCCTCAGTGCCACATACTCAGAAAAAGCCAGAAGCTATGGAGTAGCTCAAGTGGCTAGCCTTGAGAAAAAGAAGCTCAGAGAGAGTACCCAGGCCCTAAAATCAAGCCCAGGACTGTCTAAAACCATAGGCCAGATGCCAGTGGCTCATAAGTGGAACCGTAGCTTCTCGGGAGGCTGAGAGCTGAAGACCACAATCCAAAGGAAAGCCTGTTAGATTCTTATCTACAGTGAACCACCAAAAGAACCCATCTGGCATTTTGGATTAAGTGCTAGAGTGTTCACCTTGAGCTGAAGGGCTCAGGGTGGTCAGTGCCCAGGCTAGAGTTCGAGACACACAACTGGAAAAAGAGTGAGGGTTAATTAAAATACTTTTCCTATTTGCTAATTACAAGAACATTCTTTGGAACATGAACACTGATGCCCACCAGAATTGGACTCAGAGCTCAAGGTTCAAGTGTAGCACATACATATGCCCATCCTCTCAGACTATAGCATTGTAATATTGTGTCCTACAGGGTTCTTAAAGGTCCAAGGTTAAAAGGCTTAATATGCTACACAAGCCCTTTGTGATAAGCAGTTGACTTGTATTGTCAATGTCATTACAGTTCTGAACCTAGCAGAGCACAAGTAGGTCATGCCCATCACCCTAGCTCAGGAGGCTGAGGTCTCAGGATCACAGGGTGAAGCCAGCCAGGGCAGGAAATCTATGACAAAATGACTTCAATTTCTGAAAGGTCAGATATTCAAGAGCTTCGTGTGTCTCCCTTGGTGATGAGAAATTACTTGCACATTAAATGTTCTTATAGTACTTGAGCTATAGAAGAAGGAAAGAACCATTATTGACCTATCCTGGATTCAGATGAAGTTCTCAGGATCCAAGCCCTAGCTGTGTTAGCAGGAAGAACTCCAGTGTAACTCTGTAATAGAAGGACAGAAAACAGTTTCAAAAACCAGTCTAGGTGCAGAGACCAGGCCTACAGGATTAGGAGGCAGAACGTACACACTCAACAGGGAAGTGAACTGCAAAACCACTTCATTTATTCCAGGCACAACCAGCATTGGGGAAAACCTGTAAAATTTGTTAAAGTTACACCAGGGCCAGGCTTTACTCGGCCTCTTCAAACAATGACTAATGAACCTTCCTCCCTCATGTGAAGGGAGCCTCAGGCTACCGTTAGGTTACCAATAGAGAGCCAGTTTAGTGGGGGAGAGGGGAGGAATAGAGTAGAGAAACCCTGCTCTCTGGTATTAGGGAGTGGGTTTTTGACTCTCCATCTGTCAGATTTGAACACCCTTCTACCTCTGCCAGTCCATTCTCCTTCCTTAATTCTCCACATAATTAATGCAAATCCCCAGACTAACTAGAGGCAGGACTGTTTCTATTTTGTCTCCAAGCACATTATTTTGAACCTAGCTCTGCCCTCTTGACTCTGCGGCCCTTGGTTGCCTGAGAAGTGGGAAAGAGACAGTCTTCCTGCTCTGTGGTTATGTGAAGGCACACTGCAAAAGGCCTCCTGACTGGGAAGTGTTCCCTTCTTTCCTCTTGACGTCCAAAGATTAAACTATCATATTTCTTTCTTTCTTTCTTTCTTTCTTTCTTTCTTTCTTTCTTTCTTTCTTTCTTTCTTTCTTTCTTTCTTTCTTTCTTTCTTTCTTTCTTTCTTTCTTTCTTTCTTCCTTTCTTCCTTTCTTCCTTTCTTCCTTTCTTTCTTCCTACCTACCTAGGTATCTCTTTGCCCGGTCTTGGGTTGAACTTAAGGCCTGGGCACTGTCTGTATCACTCTACTACTTGAACCACAACACCAATTCTGGCCTTTTCTGTGTATGTGCTCCTGAGGAATCGTACCCAGGGCTTCTTGCATGCTAGGAAAGCACTCTCTCACTAATCCACATTCCCAGCCCCCTCATAAGTATGCTACCATTAAATAAGTATGCTACCATTTTACTTCCTCAAGTTTAATTTTCTGAAGACTGGTTACTTCTAAGAAACCCTACCTTGTGTACCCCTGCCTGATTTGTGACTGTTCCTGCATTGTCCTCATAATAAAATGTAAATAAAGACTGCTGAAATCTTCACTGCGCATCATATAAGGACACAGGCCTGGAACCCTGGAAGAGAAAGACATGAAGAGGATGATGCAGTAGGCGCAAGGATCATATGTGAATAATAAATGAATAAATAAATAAATAAATGAATAAATAAGAGAAGCATCATTGCATACAGTGTGTTTGAACTCAGGGAGGTAATATACACACATAAGTAAGTAGGGCACTGATTCATAAACGTGGCGTTCTCTTTTTGAAAACGTTTTTGAGGCTATCCCATGGCTTAAACTCAGGGCCTGATGCGTTCCTCAGCTGTTTTTCCCAAGGCTGAGGCTTTTCCACCGCCACAGCTCCACTTCCAGCCATCTGGTCGTTAATCGGACATAAGTGCCTCCCAGGCTTTCCAGCATGGTCTAGCCTGTTTCATCTGCTTGGCTTTCTCTCTCAAAGCCCCATTTCTACCTTCTGGTCCACTGCTCCACTTCTGGTTTTCTGGTGGTTTATTGGACATAAGAGTCTCACAGACCTCCTGCTCAGGCTGAATATATATCATACATATGTATTTGCATAGATATTACATATTGTACCTAGGGCACAATATTTCCACAGAAAGGAAATTAGGTCAACATTGGCTTCTTACTCCACCAATTGACTTCAGCACTCCTGGGATTTGAACTCAGGGCCTGGAATGTCCAATTCATCAAGGGGTCAGTTTAAGCACAGCACCCTCAAACAAATTCAATGCCAGGCAGTTCCCAAGACCTGAGTTCTAGCCCCAGGAGTGGTCAATATATAAATAGTTAGATGTGTAAATTGCTGCAAATAAATGTATATATATATATATATATATATATATATATATATAGAGAGAGAGAGAGAGAGAGAGAGAGAGAGAGAGAGAGAGAGATGTATATGTATATCCCAATGTACATTTAAATATAAATATATTATAGAATGTGAGATGTCTGTACATTATTAAATGACATTTAACATATTACTAATATTTATTAGGTATTAAATTATTCCTCCATTTAATGAAGTATCATGGATTAAGGCACAATAAAGTATTGCCTTGTGTAAATGAAGCTCAGAGATAATTTCTAGGCTCATAGTTGAAACCTCAGGATCTGCACTAAAAAGAAAGAGCCAGTAATTCCATGTGTCTGTGTATATATGCATGTATTTCTATCAGTGAACATCCATAGTCATTAGGAAAAATAGCACCCAGCTAAGAAATTTGCTTTGAATAGAATGATATCATAGCACAGAGAGTGCTTTCAAGATAGTGCATGTTCCTGGTCAAAAAATTAAGACAATGGCTTGGAATTTGCACCATTTTTCTGGCAGGCCTGGGATTTCAACTCAGGGTCTGATTAACTCTTTGGCACTGTAAGGGAGGGGAAACTCACCATCGTTGAAGACAAGAATTTCAGACCAGTTTCGAGGGCCTGAATTCAAGCCCTAGCCCTGGAAAAAATAATATTCATACATGAGATCTATTTACATACATGTGTTTACTCCCTATGACATTTATTACCCTTATTTATTTTTTATTTATTTTATTTCGTATTATTACATATACCACATTTATTTCATTTATTACATCTTATCACATGGATTTATTTGCATATGGATTATACATCATCCTGAGACCCACAACTTTCACAGAGAAGGAAAACAATGGGTCAAAATTGGCTTCTGACTCCACATATAAACTTTTGGCCATGGTGGGATTTGAACTCACAGCCCACAATGCACAAATCATGAATGGGTCAGTTGTAAAACAAAAGCTTTTGGCAAACTGAACTGCCAGCCAGTTCTGAATACCTGTGATCATGCAATAGTAGTGGTGGATAGATAGATAGATAGATAGATAGATAGATAGATAGATAGATAGATAGATAGATAGATAGATAGACGTGTAGTTTGCTATGTATATGAGAGAGAATGTGAGAATATTGAATTATATATATTATGAATTATTAGTTATTAAATTATGCCCCCTTTTAATGAAGTATCATGGTTGAATACTTATTAAAGCATTAATGTAAAAGTAGTCAGTATTCCATAATTGGGAGAAGCATACCATGTTGGTAGAATGGAAGACATTATCCAATACTTTTTGTGTGGCAATTCTATAAGAGAATTATTAACTAATTGCAAATTTAATTGTTACTTTTATAACATTCCATTAGGCATTCCCATGGATAGGAATGATTTTCTCAAGATCTCCCTCCATTTGTAGGTGGCAGTACTGTCACTTTAACTCCAGGCCTGGGTATTTTACTTTGAAATGCAAGCCATTGGAATTACACTGTGAAGATTTCAGATTGTCAGGATGAAAGAAAAGAATGAGAAGGAAAGAAAGCCAAGTGTCAGTGGATCCTACCTATAATCCTAGCTCTTCAGGAGGCTGAGAGGTAGAGAATGCCAGTTTGAATTCAGCCAGGACAGGAAAATCCACCACACTCTTATTTCTGAGGGATTACAGGAATAAAAAATCCCCATGAATGGGGCTATGGCTCAAGGGCAGAGCATTAACCTTAAGCACAAGAACTCAGGAGGGACAGTGCCTAGGCTCATAGTAAAACTCCCGAACCTGGCAATTAAAAGAAAATCCAGTAACCACATGTCTCCCCATGTATGTACGCATGTATTCCTATTGGTGAAGTTCCAGAATCCCTATAATGAAAGGCATCCAGCTAGGAAATTTGCTTTGAATAAAATGATTTCATAGCACAGAGAGAGTTTTCAAGACAGTGCATCTTCCGGGGCTCCTCTCACTGTTCCCATTGTAGCCTGAGGGACTGCTGGAAGAAGACTTCCTCATTATTGGAATAAGCAGACAAAAGGCCTCACTCCTGTAGAGCTGAGTGACAAAAAACTCTTTCTAGGCCAATTAGTGAGGAGTGTGAGTGGGCTCTGAAGGCCAGGAGAAAAAGGCCTCTTTGTATCTCAAGCTATCTCTCTGCGGAGAGCTCTGTTGTGACAGGAAGCCTTCATTTGTGCCACCTCCCGTGGCAGGCCAAGTTCCCTGCACTTATCCTGTATTTGTTAGACTATGTTCCAGTGTTGAAAAAACCTGCTACAATTAATTCAAGGGTCCTTTTGGCAGACAACTAAGGAGCTGAACCTAATAAAATGATCCATTATTGGCAATGATGCTTCCCTGGGTTTCCAGAAGCTTGCTAAATCAAAGTACATGTGTAATATTACTAAGCTTCATGTCATCTATGGCTGGTGAAACTCATCAGGTTTTGAAACTTTGACCACTCCTAGTTGGGCCCTGGGTGGCTGTGTTTCAGGGTTGAACACAGGACCTGGATACTGACCATGAGCTCAGAGCAGAAGCTCAGTGCTTTATCATTTCTTGTCACAGCTTCACTTCTGTTATCTCTGTGTGTGTGTGTGTGTGTGTGTGTGTGTGTGTGTGTGTGTGTGTGTGTGTGTGTGTGTGTGCATGTATGTGTGTTCATACACTTGTCCTGGAGCTTCAACTCAGGACCTGAACACTGTACCTGAGTTTCTCCTGTACAAGGATAGCACTCTACCACTTGAGGCACCCAGACTCTTCAGGCTTTTTTCTGGTGTAGTACTAAGGAATCAAACCCAGGGATTCATACATGCAAAGCACTCTACTCCTAAGACACATTCCCAGCACTCTACTTCAGGTTTCTTTCTTTCTTTTGTTGGAAGTTGGAGGAATTTAAGTCTAGGCCTGGGTGCTGTCCTTGAGCTCTTTAGCTAAAGCCAATCACTCTACCACTTGAGCAACAGCACCCCTTGAGGTTTTAGTGTGTCACTAGAGAGAAGCATCTCAAGGAATTTCCTGCCCAGGCTGGCTTTGGACCGTGATCCTCAGCTCTCAGCATCTGGAGTACCTAGGATAACAGGCACAAGTCAGCAGCAACTAGCTTCCACTTCAAGTTCCTAAGTAAGGAATAGGAGATAAAAGTCTCACGGGACCTTTTGTGTCTGGGATAGTTTTGAACCCAGACCGTCAGATCTCAGCTTCCTGAGTGGACAGGATGACAGACCTCAGCTACTGCACGCCTAGACTGTAACACTCTGTTGCAAGGGGGTCCTTGCCTCCTTGTGGTAGGGTGCTAACCATGATCCCCACAGGTAAAAGTCAGTGGCTAGGCCCTGAGTTCAAGGTTCATGATCAAGAAATATAATACAAAATATACTTGGAACTCAAAAAATTAAACCACCCAACAACAAATCCTCAAAGAAACAACTGCCCAATAAATAAGTGGGCGAAAGACTTAAAGAGAAGCTTCTCTGAAGAAGAAAGAAGGATGGCCAATAGACACATGAAGAAATGTTCAACATCCCTAGCCATAAAAGAAATGCAAATCAAAACAACATTGAGATATCACCTCACTCCATGTAGAACGGCAAAAATCAAGAACTCTAACAACAACAGATGCTGGAGGGGATGTGGACAGAAAGGAACCTTACTTCATTGTTGGTGGGAATGTAAACTTGTTCAACCACTTTGGAAAGCAGTATGGAGGTTCCTCAAAAGACTTCACATAGATCTCCCCTATTATCCAGCAATCCCACTTTTGGGCATTTACCCAAATGTTTACAAACAAGACCACACTAAACCTACCAGCACAACTATGTTTATTGCAGCATTATTTACCATAGCTAAGATATGGAACCAACCCAGATGCCCCTCAGTAGATGAATGGATCAAGAAAATGTGGTATATATACACAATGGAATACTATGCCTCCATCAGAAAGAATGACATTTCCCCATTTGTTAGGAAATGGAAAGACTTGGAAACAATTATATTAAGTGAAGTAAGCCAGGCCCAAAGAAGCATAGGTCCCATGGTTTCCCTTATTTGCAATATCTAGTATAGGTATGAGTTAAGCGGAAAATGTCAGATAATGTGATGTTAGGAAAATGAACCCCTAAATATGTATTTTAATGCTTTCGTTTCTTTCATGCATGTGTTTCTAACGCATTTATAAGATTATTTCTTTGTTGCTTTGTATGTTCCTCCCCCACAGTGTAACCCCCGCTTTCACTATATTTGATGTCAGTATAACATGTGGAGGAGATGGGGACAAACAAGTCGTTTAAGGATTCAGGTGGACCTGTTGCAACAATGAGAAGTACAAAATGTCATGTCAAAACCAGCTTTACAATGTCGGTGTGGGGGGGGAGGGGGGTATAATTGGGTGGGGGGAGGGGGGAGGTGGGAAGGGAGGTGAAGGGTAAACAAAGGAGGAGGCTGCAATGCTTGGTAAGAAATGTATGCATTATCCTGCCCATGTAATTATAGTCCCTCTGTACAGTATGTTCTCAAATAAAATAAAATTAAATTAAAAAAAAAGAAATATAATACAAAACAATTGTCTGCAGGAGACAACTCACTACAGTTAGGTACATACATAATTTTGGCCATGAAATGGTGCCACAAGTTTCTCATCTGCACAATCATCTTACTTGTGGAGCTCTTACAAGAACCAGATGAAAAAATGCACTCCAAGAAGTACTCAGCACACAACACCTCATGAAATACTCATCACATAGCTGTAGCCCACATAATATCATTAGAATTAGGGTGCTTTCATCAGTATCATCATTCTTTCAGAAACACACCAAAAACAGTCCAAATTTAGATTTTGGAGGGGTGAGTTTTTTGGGGGGGAGGAGTCAGCCACGGGGATTGCACTGAAATTTTGGGGGTACTGTCCTAAGGTCTTTTGATCAGGCTAGAACTCTGTGACTTTAAGCCACAGCTCAGAGTTTCACAGACTGCCTGCCAAGCCTAGGTTTTAAACCCACCAGTGTAGGATCTCAGCCCCCTAGTATCTTGGATGACAGGGTGAGCAAGCCAGCAGCATCTAGTCCATGGAACTGGGTTCCAGCAGTTTACCTCTGTCTAATTCAGGTTAGATGGCAAATGTCAGCACTAGATTCCCAGCTTGCTCTGTGATGAGGTATTTGCAGCCCTATCCGTATGTAGTTTCAGTCAGAACATTCTATGTTTTCCTTTTTTATTTTTTGTTTTGGTGCCAGTCCTGGCTCTTGAGTAAGGGTCTAGACACAGTCCCTAAGCCTTTATGCTCAAAGCTAGTGCTCGAGTGTTTGAGCTACAGCAAAACTTCTGGATTTTTCTCTGCAAATGGTAGTGAGGAATTGAACCCACGGCTTCGTACTTACTAGGCAAGCACTCTACCATGGAGCCCCAATAGTCACAAGTGTATAAACAGATAAATGTGTAGATTGGTAGACAGACAGACAGACAGATAAATAGATAGATAGATAGATAGATAGATAGATAGATAGATAGATAGATAGATAGATAGATAGATAGATAGATAGATAGATAGATAGATCGATAGATAGATAGATAGATAGATAGGTAGATAGATAGATAGATAGATAGATAGATGTAGATATATTTAATGAGAGATGTCTGTCAATTATGAAATTGCATATATGATATTTCTATCAAATATTGCCAATTAAATTAAATATTGCTAATTAAATTATTCCATCCTTTTTTAGGTATCATGATTGACTACATAATAAAGTATTAATTGAAAATCAGTCAATGTAGTATACCTGTTGTGTATAATTTTCTAATATAATTGTACACTAACTACTAATGTAATTGTTACTTTTACAACATTCCATTTGTACAGATGTCTATTGGAAAGCATTTCTTAGAATCTCCCGACAGCCATTCATTAGTGGGAGTCCCGGGATTCAAGCTCCAGGCCTAAGTTGCCGATTTCGGCTTGGCTTTGCTAATAGCCTGCCAAACATCAGCAATGTAAGGTCATGTACATTGTCTGGGCATTGTTATTTAGACCCAGGATGGTACAATACAAAGGAAAAAACGTGTAATCACCTCATTGAACTTCTCAGTTTTATTTTTTTCCTTCTTATTTTTATTTTTTTTGCCAGCCCTGAGATTTGAAATCGGGACCTAGGATCCCTGAGTTCAAGCTCGGTACTTGGCCTAAAACCAAATAATAATAATAATGATAACAACAACAACAATAACAATAATAATATGGCCCTGGCTTGGTATTTGCACCATTATACTGGCAGGCCTGGCATTTAAACTCAGAGTCTGGGTAACTCTGTGGCACTGTGGGTGAAGTGGAAGATTGCCTTCCTTGAAGACTAGTTCAGAAAAGTTCCAAGCGCCTGAATTGAAGCCCCAGTACTGGAAAAAATGATACTCACATATGAGATCTATTTACATACATGGGTTTACTACATATGACAGTTATTACCCTTATTTATTTAATATTATTGCATATAAATCATTTATTTTATTACATCATATCACATATACTGAGACCCAGAACTTTCACAGAGAAGGAAAAAAATGTGTCAAAATTGGCTTCTTACTCCATGAATACATTATTGGCCATGCTGGGATTTCAACGCACGGCCTAAAATGCCCAATCCATAAATGGGGTCACAGATTTAGCCCACCAGCCTCCAGAAAACTGAGCTGCCAGGAAGTTCTGAGGACCTGTGATCAAGCCACAGTAACTCCAAATATATATATATATACATATATATATATATGTATATATATATATATATATATATATATATAGACAGAGGGAATGTGAGGATATTATTAAATTATATATTATTACAAATTATTAGTTATTAAATTATGCTTCCATTTAATGAAGTATTGAAGAGTTGAAGTAACTCCATTTTGAGGCCGCAGCCATTCTGTCCTTTATGTTAAATTATGAGTGACCCAGAGCAAACATAAATTCCAGGAACTGACTTGTCCATGTTGAAGTTAACCAAATCTCGCATAAATCCCAAGGACAGAGTTATCTGTGGCCACAAACTTCCCTTGCTTCACAGATAACCCCCTGCCCTTTATTGCCCCAGCCCAAATGGTATGATAACCCCCTGCCATTTATTGCCCTAGCCCAAATGGTCTGATAACCCCCTGCCCTTTATTGCCCTAGCCCAAATGGTCTGATAACAACCTGCCCTTTAATGCCCTAGCCCAAATGGTCTGATCACCCCCTATCACCCCTTAACACCCTAGGATGTCCTGTTAACACATCTGGTTACTGTAACTTTGTAGTTTTTGCCTTTATGAGCCCTATGAAATTTCAGCTCGGGGCTTCCTCCTAAGCTCCACTGTGTCGGTGTGTAGGACGAGGCCTGAGCTGCAGCCTGACTGAATAAAGCCTTGCTTTTGTATTTCGGAACGTCCGACTCTTGGTGGTCTTCTTGGTGGGGGTCCTGCGACGGGGGCACTTCAGTATCATCATCTAATACTTATAAAATCATTAATAAAAATCAGTTAATATCCTTAATCATACCATGGTGCTAGAATGGAAGATATAAATTCAATAATTTTTGTGTGCCATTCTAAAGTAGAATCATGAATTAACTGCAAATTTAATTATTACTTTCATAACATTCCATTAGCATTCACATGAATAGGAATGAGTTTGTTAGGATCTCCCTCCATTTGTGGATGGTAGTCCTAGCATTCGAATTCCAGGCCTGGGAAGTTTACTTCTAATACAAACCATTGGAATGACACCTTGAAGATTTCAGATTGTCATGAAAAAAAAAGAACAAGAAGAAGAAAAGGAAGCCAAGTGTCAGTGGCTCTTGCCTGTAATCCTAGCTCCTCAGGAGGCTGAGATGCCAAGTTGAATTCAGCCTGGGTAGGAAAGACTGCGACACTCATATTTCTTAAGAGATCACAGGAAATCAAAATAAAATAACAACAAAACACCCTGAGTGGCCCTGTGGCTCAAGTTGCAGAGCACTACCCTTGAGCAAAAGTCTCAGGGACAGGGCCAGGATGATGGGCATTCAGCAGGTTGGCCATGCCCAGCCCCCCAAACTGGGCAAGCTGGAACAAACCCTCAGAGAGTACTAAGTCTGAGCAGGCAGCTTGAATTATCATCCTTCACTGCAATTGAAGAACTGAAGCCACGAAGGCTTTGCCTGGGCTGGTGTGTGCAACTGGTGTGTACAACGGGTGCATTATGTCCTGGCACTTCTCAAGGGAAACCACAATTCTTAGGCTGTTGGAGTTGTTGAAGGTTGTGGCTCTATATCCTCTATCCCTCATTAAGATGTGAGCCTAGGTCTCTGGGGCCTGGTGGCCATCACTCATTCATCATTCTTCATTGTTGAGTCTCAGGCTGGTCCCAAATCCTGGGAAAGATAGGAAATAGCCAGCAATTTCTGTGCCAAAAGGGGTAATCCAATAAATCCCACCATCATAACTCCCATTAGAAGTAAGCCTTGGGCTTCGAATGTGGCTTACTGGTAGAGTGCTTACTTAGCACACATGAAGCTCTGAGTTCGATTCCTTCCTACCACAGAAACAGAAAAAGGCAAAAGTGAAACTGTGGCTTAAGCAATAAAAGTGCTAACCTTGAGCAAAAAAAGGTCAGGAACATGTCCAGACCCTGAGTTCAAGCCCTAAGATTGGCAAAAACAACAACAACAACAACAACAGCAACAAAAAAACGTGAGCATAGTGAGACATATTCTTCTGGGACTTAGAGGAGGGCCGAGGTTATGGGTAATAGGTAGAGGGCAGGTGCTGTTTGCTCACTCCTGTAACCTTAGCTACTCAGGAGGCTGAGATCTGAGGATGCCAAATGCAAGCAGGAAAGTCTATATGAGATGCTTTTCTCCAATTAAACACCCACAAAGCCAGAAGTAGAGCTGTGGTTGAAGTAGTAGAGTGCTAGTCTTGAGCACAAAAGATCAGGGATAGCATCCAGGCCCTGAATTCAAACCCTAGGAGTGGCACAGGCACACGCACACACACACACACACACACACACACACACACACACACACACACACACACACACACACCCCAAGATAGAGAATTTGACAGTCAACCTGCACAAATTCCACCTCTAGAAACTCAGTATTTTTAAAAATAAAGATGGAGAAGGAAAGGAAAGACTTGCTCGAGGAAGTGATATAACCAGTGCCAAAATTCCACAGGAGTTCTAAGATGTGGAACAGGACAGAGAGCCTCAGGCACAAGGTACAGCATGGGCAAAGATCCTGAGGTGTGGTGTAGAGCAGATTGTGTGGACGGAATGATGGTTCTGTGGCTTCAGACATGTCTGGCAGACCCTGAAGGCTGGGTCAAAATTTGTACTTGAGTCACAAGTAGGGCAGAGGATGGGGTCCCAGAATGAGGCCCAGGGAAATATTAGCTTGACATTTTACCAAAGACCCCAGCCAATTTCTGTGGCTGGAAGCCTATTTTTCACAGTTCCTGACCCTCAGGCCCTCTTTGCATGGAGGAGTCAGGGCAAATGCAGGGAAGAACTCTTCTTAAGAAAAGCTTCTAGCCCAATGCCACCAGTGGCTCAACCCCCTTAAATCCTAGCTACTCAGGAGACTGAGATCAGAGATTGTGGGTCAAAGCCATCTCAAGGGAGGAAAGTTAGTGAGACTTTCTTGCCCATGAGCTAACAAAAGCCAGAAATGGAGCTTTGGCTCAAGTGGTAGCATGTCCTCATTGAGAGAAAATTTTAAGAGACTACAGGCCAGACCGTGACTTCAGGCCCCAGTACTGGCACCTAAAAAATAAAGAAAAGCTTTCAGGAGCTCCTAGTCCACTGTGGTGAATGGACAGATAGGCCAGGCATGGGTGGCTTATGCTGGTCCTCCTAGCATATCAGGAGGCTGAGATGTGAGGATTGCCATTCAAAGCCATCCTGGGCAGGAATGTCCGGGAGACTCTGATCTCCAAAGATCCACCAGAAAACCAGAAGCGGCTGGAGTGCTAAGCTGAAGAGCTGAGAGATGGTGCGCAGGCCCAGACTTAGAGCCCCATGACCAATACCTGGCCTGCTTTGACCTCATGTTATGGCTCTAGCAAGTACTTTCCAGTGGGCTCCTGATGGTCTTCCAATGTCTATGTGTCCTACAAGTCTTCAGAGCAGCCTCCTTGAAGGCCTTTGCCTACAGAGCAGGACACAGTACCAGAAAAGGTCATGCCTTGTGGCATGCAGGTCATCCGCCGTACATCAGAAGGGCATCTGTCATGAGTGCAGTGTGGATCTAAGCACTGAATCAATGTCTCAGACCACGGATCTGGGCCAGAAGGTGTAGACCAGTTAAGGCCAGCTCACAAGGGAATCACAAAAATGTGAATTTGTCAAGCACACCTTGGGCAGGTTTTGAGTTGGGCTCATGAAAGACTTGTAGGCTGAGGAACAAAAGCAGGTTGGCTGCTGCTTGTAGCAGTCGCTATATTCCAGGAGTCCCAGGACTCAGAGCCCTGCTTAACTCACCAGTGTTCAGGGCAGATGAAGGTCTGCAATCATGGGACAACTACAAAGGAGCATCCATAGTGTCCTTCCCTTGGTTCTATGTTCCCGTGCTGGGATGGAGGGGCTGGTTCCATGCAATTTACTGCCATAGCCCAGACCCCTCAGCCCAAGAAGGACTTAAGGAGAAACAACTGATGTGGCTTGAGAGTTTATTATGAGTATGCCTCAGGACTGCCCCCAGTTCTAGCTAAGCTTATCATTACTACCTTCCTGTGTGTGTGTGTGTGTGTGTGTGTGTGTGTGTGTGTGTGTGTGTGTGTGTGTGTGTGTGTGTGTGTGTGAGTGTGTGTGTGTGTGCGTGCGCAGGAGTGCATCTTAGTAGTAGGGCTTGAATCCAGGGCCCGTGCTCTGTCCCTCAGTTTTTTCATTCAAGGATACCACTCTACCACTTAAGCCAGAGCTTTTCTTCCAGCTTTCAGGTGGTTCTTGGGAGAAGAGAGTCTCACAGACAGTTCTTGCTGGGCTGCATCTGAATGTTAATCCTCCAATCTCAGCCTGCTGAATGAGCTAGGATTATGAGAGCATGAGCCATTAGCATCTGGGCACGCATTCCTTTTTGGATAAAACAGAGTACCTATTTCCTAGCCGAGCACCCATCTACAGCTATCCCTCGTACCACTTCCCCTACCCCTCCGGTCTTCAGAGGAGACATACCCTCCCCTGAGGACAAAGAAATAGGATGTACTCACAATTTTTGAGCAATATGGTCTCCACACAGTCAGGTGCTGCTGGGAGCTGATTTAGAGGTCAGCGATCTAGACCAAGGCAAGTAGACAGCTGTTAGAACAGAAAGTATGAAAAGACTTCCATGCAGCTGGATGTCAGTGGCACATGCCTATAATCCTAGCTACTCAAGGCTGACACTGGAAGATCAATCAAGATTCAAACCTAGCCTGGGCATACTCTTATCTCCAAAGAATCACCAAAAAGCTGGGAAGAAGTAATACTATAGTTCAAGTGTTAGAGCACCAAACTTGTGCAAACAAGCTAAAGGTTACCACCTAGCTCTTCAACCCTTGGTAAACACACACACACACACACACACACACACACACACACACACACACACACAAACACACACACACACATACACACAAACACACACATAGACACACATGTGCATGCAAAATCAGAGATTTCTACACTGTAACCTTTGGGTATTCTATACCTTTTTCCAACTAAGTCTGGTGGTTGTTGGCCTAGGAGTTCGATGCATCCAACACCATCTGACATCTATAATTTTGGGGAACAGAATGGCTAGAATGTCAGCCTTCCCCAGTCCCAGCTCCTTGATTGGGTCTTGGTCTATCCAGGCCCTTTGGGGTTCCATTTACAGAGTTGCCAAGATCCTTTAAAAAGGCATCATATGCTGGGCAGTTGTGGCTCACGCCTGACATCCTTGCTACTCAGGAAGGTGAGATCTGGCTTCCAAGCCAGCTTGGGCAAGAAAGTGTGTGAGACTCTTATCCTCTATGAACCATCAGGAAACAAGAAGTGTCCCTTGGCTAAAGTGGTAGAGTGCAAGCCTTGAGAAAAAGAGCTCAGGGACAACACTCATGGACAATAACAAGGAGAGGCATTGCATGTTGGCTTTGGGATTGACATGGGCCAAATATTGGAAATTTCAAGTGCACCAAGATAAAGCAGTACCTCCTCTAGTCCCATGCTCCTCTATCTTCTCCACCCCCTGCCCTTGGCCGGGCTTTGGGTCAGGATGGCTCTGGCTTGACAGGAGGACTCCAAGGAGGAAGATTCCAGACGAGTTGCCCCGGGTCCTTCCTCCCTGCTTACCCTGCTGCTTCTGCTCTTTGCCATAGACCTTCTTCTTGAAATCCATCCATGAGATCATTGACACCAACACAGTGGTGAGTGGTGGGTCCAGCCTAACTCTGGGAAGTCAGAGGTGGAAGTGAGTTTGGTACTAGGAGCTTCTACCCTGGGTGTGGGCTGAGGCCAGGGCTGGCATTTATTTCATTCTGAGCCTTGCAGGAGTCGGGAGACAGTGTAGACACAACATTGAGTCAGGTAAGATGGGAATCTGTAGGACTTGTGTGGAGGAAGCTGTGTGGCTCAGGGGGGCACTGTTCTTGGTACTCCTCTCTCAGATGTCCCTCTCCCTCTCTCATCCCTCAATAGTAAAAGAGAAACTTTAAATAAGGATGTCGAAGAGGGGGCAGGGGATTATTTCTGTGTGAAGTAAACTTGTGCTTCATATTCATCCTAGCCCCTACTTCCTATTTATCTGAGGAATGGCCATATGGGTTTGGGGGCAGGAGATCATCCTAGCTGAGAATGTGGCTCAGTGATAGAATGGTGCCTAGCAAGCCTGAAGCCCTGGGTTCTATTCCACAACGAAAAAGCTGGAAGCGGAGATGGGGCTCAAATTGTAGACCACCAGTCTTGATCAAATAGAGCTCAAGGACAGTGGACAGGCCCTGAGTTCAAGCCCTATAACTGGAAGAACAAATCTTTGTGGAGGCCTTTTTTCCCCTTTGGAAACGATTTATTCTTTTTGATATGCATAACACGGGCCTCTTCCCTGGCCACCAATGAGCCATTAGATGTTCCTGGAATGTGGGCCTCCTCCCAGCAGCCTCTGCTCTACCAGGCCCATAGTTTACCCTTTCTATCTCCAGGCAGATGGAGGCCTAGAGAAGCCCACCTGGCCACCTAGTTCTGGTGGCTGCTGAGGATTTTGGGACTCAGTAAGTCACATAGGGAGTCATCATCCCCATCTGTCTACAGAAAAAAGGTACAGAGCAATGCAAGCCTGAGCACACCAGCTGTGGGCAGTTCTGCATGTGGGGATCTGAAGTAGGACATGCTCTGTGGGGGAGTACTGTACGGGGAAGGGAACCTTGACCTCTCCTCTTGCAGTTTCCACACTATCCTGAAGTTACAATTCTTCAAAACCTTTCTGCTTCTCCCTGATTTTGACCACCCAGGACCCTGAGGCCTCTGAAGCAGCTGCACAGGTGGGGAGCTCAGCCTGTGTCAGCATCTGGAGCCCCGTGGAGGAGCAACAGAAGCTCTGGCAGCTATCTACTCTTCATCTTCTCCTGGGATAGCTGGCACATGCACTCAGCTTTCTCCTGACACAGCTGATCCAGAATGAACATCTGTCCTTTACATGTCAGGAGGGACTCCTGGATGGTGCAGATATGTGCCGACAGCTGGTTGCATCGATGGTGGAGCTCATCTGCAGGACTCTGGAAGTCCACCTCATCAGGCAGGTTGTGGATGAAGAAGATTTTCTTCATGGACGCCCACGTGTCCCACTTCCCATCCTCACACATGCTGTGGTGGCAGCTCATTGGGCGGGGGACCTGTGGCTCCAGCTCTATCTGGCACTGAGCTGTCAGTGGGAGGGGGAGTGCCTGCAGCAGTCTCGCTGCTCCTGTGGCAGTAGTATCCCCCTGTGGATCTCAGCTTCTGAGAGTGCTAACAGCTCCACGTCCCTCTGAGTTTGGGGGATATCGCCATCCTCTGCCATGGGCACATCTAGGAGAGTCGCTTTCTCAGCTTTTGCTTCTCCAGGGTTCACAGCTTCCTTCCCCAGGGACAGCCAGGAAGCTCAGCTGGGCCTGCATGTGCTCCTCCTCTGGACTGGTCACATCCAGGCACTTGAAACTGTCCTGCCACTTTGGGGGCACCATCTTGTCCCCCCAGTTGATCGGACCCTGCACTTGTTTCAGCTGCTCCAACAGCTGGGTCTGCCTCTGCAGGTGCTACTGCAGGACCTACTACTTGGAGCACAGCTGCTCATTGGAGGTAATGTGCTGCTCACAGGTGACTCTGAGCTCCTGAAACTGGGCCAGAGACTGCTCCTGCTGCTCCTGGAGATCCTGAGTCACTTGGCTTTCTCTCTCAGCTACCTCTTTCCCTTTCTCTATCTTCTCCTCTCAGCAGTCCAGCTATTCCTGTAGATGTTTCTTCACCTGCTGCTCTGAGTCCACGATGCTGGTGAGCTCCTCCTTCTCACTGCTCACCCTGTAGAGAGCATCCTGCAGCAAGGCCAGCTGTTCCTCCAGCTGTGGGTTTCATACACATGCACATCGTGGGGTCTCGGGGATCTCCTGTGGATCCTTGGTTTTCTCCTCCAATCCTCCCACTTGCTCCCGCTGCTCTGCATAATGGAGACGGAGTTTCTAGTTTTCCTGTACCTGGATGTGAAGTTGTTTCTCCAGGTTTCTCAACCCCATCTGCGTGCTGTAGGTGTGGGCCCGCAGGTGCTGCTCCTCCTGAGATGGACCCGCAGAGGGCCATGGCTTTGCCAGCTTCCTTCTCAGTTCCCCCAGCTCATTCTCTAGGTGCAGCACCTACCTTCATCCTCACTCCTTTTCCTCTGTCAGTTGGTTCACCTGCTCGGTCTGCCACCAGGGCTCCTCCTTCTGCGTGGACCTCTCAATGCTCAGGTTCTGCAAGAAGGTGTCTGTCTCCAGATTCGCTGCAGACACCATTCAACTCAGGTTGTCCTGAAGTCTCTTTAGTACCTCACACCCCTCCAGCACTTGTTGGAACTTGCAGATTCTGTTCTTCCTGTTGCTCCTCTATTTCCAGAATGCTTACACCTTCTCCTAAAATTCTGTGTTCACTTGCTGCAGGTCATAGAAGCTTCTTTTCTTTTTCTTGAGCACAAGTGTTACATCATTTAGCTGTTTGAACATTTTGGTCACCTTTTGTAAGTAGTAACCACAGAAGCCACCATCTCCAGCTCTGCCATGCGCTGCTCTGCGGCCTGTAGACAGCTGGTGAGAGCTTCATGCTCCATTTCGCTGTCATCGGCCATGAGCTGCATGTGGGCTGGTGCTGATTGTAAATCACTTTCTGCCGAAACCAACCTCTATATGGGTGGCTTGTGGATGTCTAGCTCTGTTTTTGGTGTTTTGTGTACTTTGGCTACCTTCTCCTTCTCTTTCTCTCGTCAATCCTGCAGGTCTGTCTTTTCCTGTTTCAGTGGTTGGATCTTGGCATAGAGCACCTGGTTTCTCCTTTTACTGTGGTCCAGGGCAGGCACCTCATGTTCCTAGCACCTCTGCATATTCTTGGTGGTATCAGGACCCTTGACATTCTGGACCCTGGTGGCTGTGACTGTGTCCAAAGGCAGGGGAGGCCAGTGGTCAGCATCACCTATGGCCAGACCCTTGGTTGAATCACCCTTCCCAGAGGTATTTGTCTTTGGGATCCTTCCCTTTTATGTATTCTTTGTTTTCTTGAATGCTGAATGTCTGATGGGAGGATTTCTTCTGCTGGTGTTCTGGCAGTAGTTTATTGCCCACAGCTCTCTCACGGAGTCTTGTTGTTTCAGATATCTGAGCGCTGGGATGGGAAAGATGGGCTGGCCACATTCCCAGGCTCTGGGAAATCCTCTATTCTCCCACTCTCTGACTAGGTTGTCAATTTCCTATTGTACTCCAAATTCGCCTCAAGACTCTTGTTTACCACTCAGTTACCTCTACGTTCCTCAACTGCTGGAAGTGGTGTCAACCAACAGAGGGAATCTTGGTGCTACAGGGCAGCATGGAATGTGGGTGGCCACGATTCTTGTATCACATTGGTCAGAAAGAACCATAAAAGAATGGGGGTATGGCTGGTATCCTGTGATGCAGGCAGAATGGGCGGAATCAAGATGACAGCAGCCCCTTTCCCAGGGAACTCTGTCCAATCCAGTTGGGAACAAGAGGGAGACCTGCTTTAGCCATATAGTGTACAGATTTTTGTGTGTATGCCTGTTTGTTGCCAGTCCCGGACATTGAACTCAGGACCTAGGCACAGTTGGTGAGCTGCTTTTGTTCAATGCTACCCTTCTACCACTGGAGCCACACGGCTCTACTTCTGGCTTTGTTGACACTGAAGTTGGACAGGGGTCTCAAGTACTTTCCAGCCTAGGGTGACTTTGACCATGTATCTCCTTTCACAGCCTTGTAAGTATCATGGAGGACTGCTGAGAGCCACTGGTGCCTGCTTAATCATTGGTCTTGCTGATGTTCTTGGACAGACCGGTGAATTCCCTATCTACGGGTTTAAGTAGAGGGAGCTGGAGCCCACAATTCGAATCCTGGTTCTGCCACCTCCAAATGGCAGAAGATCCTAAAAACTCATTTCTATCCATATGAATACCAATGGAATGTGATGTATATCATGATTGAATGGACAGTTTTTGAATGATTCTAGGATAAAATTATACACAATTATATTCTAGGACACTGATTGATTTTAATCAATACTTTATGAAGCATTTAAAAACTTACATTCATTAAATGGAGAAATAATGAAATGCCTAAGAATTAGGCATCACATAGCACAGAGATACCATTTTTTTCTGCCAGGACTGAGATTGGAACTCATGGTCTGGGTAAATCTGTTGCACTGTGTAGCAAGGGGAGGCTTGCTTTTTTGAAGTCAAGAAATTCAAGTCTGTTCCTTAAGCCTGAAATTGATCCCCACACCTAGAATACATCCTATTTGTGTACATTTTAAGTATATGATTTATATTTACATACATATATTGACTCCATATTGCATTTAATGTAGTTATTCATTTTATTTTTTGTTTTGTTCATGTAGTGACCATTTATTTTATTGACTATTATGGCACATAGAATATTGATTACATAGGATATAGGTCTGCATATGTATTTCACTTCATACCTGACACCCAGGACTTTCACAGAAAAGGAAAACATGTGTCACCATCTGCTTCTTACTCCATGATTTCTTGTTTGGGAGTGCTGGCATTTGAACTCATGGCCTACAGGGCCAAATTCATGAATGATTGAGTGTCAGCATGCCATACTGGGGCAAACTGAGCTGACAGGCATTTCCCAGGACCTGAGATTGAGCCCCAGGGGTTGACAAAATAAAAACAGATTGACACGCAGATGGTAGTATGCTAATAAATATATATCTTTATAGTGTGCCAGAGATGTCTATCCATTATTCAGTTATATAGACTACATTCTTAACAATTCTTGGGTATTTATTATGTCTCCATATAATTAATATTATTGTTTTCATCCTTAATAAACTATTAAGTAAATCAGTGTTCTGAAATTAATGTGTCCCTGTAAGAAATAGTAGTCTTTTCAAAAATATAAACTCTGGGCTTGGCGCTGTCCCTGCACTATTCAGCTCAAAGCGAGCACTCTATCACTTGAGCCACAGAGCCACTTCCAAAAATAGTAGTCTTTTAATGCTTCATATTAAATAAAACTAGTCAGCCTACTGAAATCATAATGTCTAATTTTATACGAGTATCACTCATGAGCAACTCATTCAACCGTGACACCTACAACATTCAATCATTATTCCTATAAATGGGAATGGGTCTTTTAGGATCTCCCACCATCCGGAAGTGACATGACTTAGATTCGACTCTAAGCTTATATTGCCGTGCAGGACTATGTCTTCCCCAGTACCCTGCCAGCCTTCAGCAATACAAAGTGAAGTACCCTTGGGAGCCGTGTCATTCAGACCCAAATGGTCATGGTGCAAAATGTTAAAACTTCATCCCACCACTTCTTCTCTGTGCATTTTTCCCCTCCACAAGGCCTGGAGGTCTAGGATCCCAGGATTGCCTGTGGTTCCAGTGGCTGCACTCCAGACTAGAGTGATGGAAGATGAGGCAGAGTTGCCATGACCTGAGTTCAAGACCTTGCTTCACACAAAATAAATAAATAAATAGATAGATAGATAGATAAATAAATAATCTCCCTGGCTTGCAATTGGTGCCATTTTTTCTGCCAGGCTTTGGATTTGAACTCAGGGTCTGGGTAACTGCAGCACTGTGGACAAAGGAGAAGCTCACCTTGCTTGAAGTCAAGAAAGTCAGGCTTGCTCCCTAGGCTTGAATTCAAGTCCCAGCTCTGGGAAACATAATATTTATATATATTGTAATGATAAGATTTATACTTACTTATAGATGTTCAGTACATATCCTGTTTGTTGCGGTTATTTATTGTATTTCTGTTTTATTCATTAACCATTTATTTTATTCACTGTGATAACACGCATTCCATTTATTATTTTGATGACATACTATCACATAGTATTTAGATTTGTAGAAGTGTTCTCAATCATGTCTGACATCCAGAACGCTCAGAGCAAAGGAAAACAGGTGTCACGCTTGGCTTCTTACTCCACGATCCAATTGTTGGCAGTGCTGGAATCTGAGCTCAGGGCCTAGCAGAACCAATTCATGAATGGGTGTGTCAAAACAACAACCTCTAGCCCAGGAAACTGCCAGGCAGTTCCCAGACTCTGACATCAATCCACAGGGGTGGACAAAATAGCCATACATGGATAGGCAGGTGGTAGTATACCAATAAATATATATTTGTATAGAGTGCCAGAGACATCTACCTAGCATTCGATGACATCAACTACGTTCCTACCAACTCTTAGGTAGTTATTATGCGCCATTGAAGGAATAGGATTCTTTTCATGCTTAATAAACTATTCAATAAGATCAACGTGTCTAATTTTAGACTAGACCTATGCATGCAGAAACTTCTCAATCATAGTTTGTTAACATTCCATCGGTATTCCGATGCATAGGAATAAGTCTCGGGAAATCCCCCGATTGGTAGGTGTCAGGACCAACAGTTAAACTCAGGGCCTACATTGCTGCAGGGGACTATGGTTTCCCTGATAGCCCACTAGTCTTTGCTAATGCACGGTGAAGTACCCTTTGTAGACATGTCATTCAGACCCAGGATGGTCACCATAGAAAGGGAAAAAAATGTAAAAAATCCATCCCTTGGCTTCTCTCTCTCTCTCTCTCTCTCTCTCTCTCTCTCTCTCTCTCTCTCTCTCTCTCTCTCTCTCTCTCTCTCTCTCTCTCTCTCTCTCTCTCTCTCTCTCTCTCTCTCTCTGTGTGTGTGTTTTCCTGCAAGATTTCAAAGCCTAGCATCCCAGGATTGGCTATGGGCCCATGGCAGCCTGTCACCCTGAGGTGATTGAAGCTGAGGCAGCGTTACCACGAACTGAGTTCAAATGCCTTCCTTGGCAAATAATAATAGTAATAGTAATAATAATAGTAATAATAATAATAATGATGATGATGATGATGATGATGATGATGATGATAATAATAATAATAATAATAATAATAATAATAATAATAATAATGATAAACACTCTGGCTCAGAACTCGCACCATTTTTCTACCACTGCTGGGTTTCCAACTCAGATCTGGGTAAATCTATAGCACTGTGGAGGAAAGGGAAGCTCACAATCCTTGAAGACTACAATATCAGGCTAAGTCACAGGGCCTGAATTGAATCCGCAGTATAGGCAAAAATAATATACCCACCTATTTTACATATAGGATCTCTATTTACATACATGTGTGGAATGCCTCATGCATTCAGTATAGTTACTCTTTTTATTGTGTGTCTTAGTCATGTATGCATTTTGTATTTTATTGAGCATGATGACAGACATAACTGTGCTGAAACGGATGACCACCTATTCCCATGGCTATCGAGTTGCCTATATAGCATTCTCCATCCTCCCTGAGAACCTGGACTTTCATAGGAAAACAGGTGGATCGATGTGTTTCTCACATGAGAGTTCATCTATTGGCAGTATTGGGATTTTAACTCAGAGCCCAGCAGGGCAAATTGGCGAAAAGATCTAGGTGAGGATACCAGCCTGTGAGCAACTAAGGAGCTAGACCTTTCCCAGGACCTGACTTTGAACCCCAGGGAGGGCCAGGATAATCCTAAATTCATAATTAAAACACAGGATCTATATTGACATACATGTGCGGTCATCATTTTGCATTCGGTGCACTTCTCCTTAATTTGTGTCTAATTCATGGAGGTATGGTGTATTTTACTGAGTATGGTGACAGCTATAACTGTGCTGACATGGATGACAAACTTTTCCCATGGTTACAGGGTTGCCTATGCATTCATTCTCCAGCCTAGCTGAGACCCAGGCTTTCACAGGAGAGGAAAACAGGTACAACGACTGGCTTCTGACATCAGGATGAATCTTTTGTCAGTGCTGGGATTTGAACTCAGGTATGGGTAACTCTGTTGCACTGTGGGGGAAGGGGAGGCTCACCATCCTTGAAGACTAGAATGTCAGGCCTAGTCCGGGGCCTGATCTGAAGTCACAGCACTGGACAAAATAAGAAGCCCAGCTCTTTTAAACATAGGATCTCTATTTACGTACAGGTGTGGTATGTATCTTGCATTCAGTGTAGTTATTCTTTTTATTTTGTGTCTTTTTCAAGGATGTATTGTGTATTTTATTGAGCATAGAATGACATATAAAACTGTGCTGACATGGATGACAACCTATTCTCATGGGTGTAGAGTTGCCAATGTTTCTTGATTCTTGCTGAGACCCAGCACTTGCACAGTACAGGAAAACAGGTGCAAGAATTGGCTTCTCACATCAAGATAAACCTTTTGGTAGTGCTGGGATTTGAACTTGGGGTCTAGGAAGCCCAACAGCCAAATGGGTCCAC
Organism: Dipodomys merriami; assembly: GCF_024711535.1. Lineage (NCBI taxonomy): Eukaryota > Metazoa > Chordata > Mammalia > Rodentia > Heteromyidae > Dipodomys > Dipodomys merriami. Next base: position 48,467 of record NW_027202506.1, on the reverse strand, counting down.
ATGAGCCCATCAGCTTGTGAGCCACTAAGGAGCTAAGACATACCCAGACCTGAGATTGAGCCCCAGGGTGGGGATGGGGCACAATATTCATCCATTCATAAGCTGAAGCTAGTATGCTAATTACCTATTTGGATAGAGTAGGAGATGTAGCGAGCTGTGTTCAAATCCTATCTACCATTTAAGTACCGATTCTTGGATCTTTCCCAATGCCTCCATTTCCTGAATGTGATTCTTATTGTCACACTACATGAACTCTTAATTAAAAATAATTGTTGTGCCATACATCTTGCCTATCATTTCCTATGAGAATCATGCATGAACTAAACTCTTCCCTAGGCCTGAATTCAAGCATCTCATAATATTTATAGACATGTTAAATATATGATTTCTACTTACATCAATATATTCAGTCTATATCATGTTTTTTGAGTGATACATTATATTTTATCATTTATTTATTTATTTAGCATTTATTTTATGGACCGTGAGTGCACCTATAACATTTATTACATTTATTCCCATCTATTCCATAGTGTGTAGCTTTGCAGACATATTATGAACTTGTATAGAAAAGGAAAACAAGTGTCACCCTTGAAATATTACACCAGGAAGAAATTTTTGGCAATAATGGGACCTGATGTGAATGCCTGAGAGGCTGAATTCATGAATGGGTGAGTGTTAGCACCGCGGCCTCTAGCCCATTCAGCTGCCAAGTGGATCTCAGGACCTGGGATCAAGCCCCAGGTTTGGACAAAATAGCAGTAACTTTCTATGATGATGGAGATATATAAATAAATAAAATTTATGTATTTATTTTGGTGTCTGTTCATGGGGCCTGAACTTTGGGCCTGGGTGCTGGACCTCAGCTCAAGGCTAGCACTCTACCACTTGAGCCACAGCACCACTTCCGGTTTTTTTCCTTTTGGCTTATGTGGTGCTGAAGAATCGAACCCAGGATCTCAGGCATGCAAGGTAAGAGCTCTACAACGGAGCCACTTTTCCAGCCCAAATATAAATTTAGATATTTAGGTACTGCCAGAGGTGTCTATCTAGTATTCAATGACATATACTACCTTCCTACCGATTCTCATGTATTTAGTGAGAACTCCATTTAATCAATAGTATTCTTTTAATACATAATATACTATGAATTAAAGTCAATCCCTGTCCAGTGATTATTGGGTCTAATTTTAAGCAAGACAGATTGATGGACTACTCATCCAACCATGACATTAACCACATTCTTCTGGTGTTCCTATGGACAAGAATATTTTCTTAGGCTCTTCAGCCCCTTGTAAGTGGCATGACCGGGATTCGAACTCAGGGCCTAGTGTCCACATTGGCCTATGGCTTCGCTGATAGAGCCAGACTTCAGAAATGCCAGATGACCTACAGGTTTCAGCCATGTCATTCACATCCAGGATTGTCAACGTGCAAGGAAGGAAAACAGAAACTGCTGACCATCCTTGGTTTGTGGCTTTTTTTTGATGCTGTTTTCATTTTCTTTTCCTGTGAGCCCCTGAGGTCTAGGACCACAGGATGGGCTGTGGGTCCAAAGGCTGCACTATCCCAGCCTAGGGTGATGGAAAATGACGAGGAGTTGCCAAAACCTGAGTGCAAACCCTGTGCTTGGCAAACATTAATTAATTAATTAACAACACTATTGAAGCTCCCTGTCTTGGATTTCGTGCCATTTTATTTTCTGCCATGCCAGGGATGTCACCTTGGGATCTAGGTAACTCTGATGCACTTGAGGGAGCTGGAGGAAAGGAAGATCTCCTCCCTTGAATGCAAGCAATTCAGGCCTGTTCCCTAGGCCTGAATTCAAGCCCCCCCGGGAGAACATAACATTTATAGCCATTTTTATTTTATCATTTATACTTACATCCATACATTCAGTCTATATCTTGTTTGTTGGAATGATTAATTATATTTTATTATATATTTATTTGTTCACAATTTATTTTATGGACTGTGAGTACACCTATTACATTTATTACATTCATTCAAATCTATTCCATAGCAGGTAGCTTTGCAGACATATTATAAATATCATACCTGACACCCAGCACTTGCACAGAAAAGGAAAACAGGTATCATACTTGCAATCTGACTCCAGGAAGACATTTTTAGCAATGCTGGGAACTGAACTGAGGGCCTAGAGGCCCCATTCACAAATGGGTGAGTGTCAGCACAGCAGCCTCTAGCACATTCAGATGCCAGGTGGATCCCAGGACCTAGGATGGAGACACAGGTTTGGCCAAAGTAGCAATACCTTTCTATGCAGACAGTGGTATACAAATAGATATTTAGATATGTAGATATTGCCAGTGATGTCTATCTGTTATTCAATGACATATACTACCTTCCTAGAGATTCTCAGGTATTTAGTGAGGATTCCATTTAATCAATAGTATTCTTTTAGGGGATGGGAAGGTGGCTCATTGGGAGAGTGTTACCTTGCATACATGAGTCCCGGTTTCAATTCCTCAGCAACACATGATCAGAAAAAGCTGGGAATGGCATTGTGTCTCACATACTACTGCCCTAACCCTGAGCTGAAAAGCTGAGGGATAACGCCCAGGTCCGAGTTCAGTCCACACAACTGACAAAACACACACACACACACACACACACACACACACACACACACACACACACACACACACACACACACATACCCATACACAATGTATTCTTTTAATGCATAATAAACTATAAATTAAAATCAATCCACATCTTGTGAATACTGGATTTAGTTTTTGCTAGACTAATTGACAAACTACTCATCCAACCATAACATTGATCACATTCCTCTGGTGTTCCTATGGACAGGCAATAGTTTCTTACATTCTCCAGGCCTTTGTAAGTGGCAAGACCGGGATTCAAACTCAGGGCCTAGGTGTGCAGATGGGCCTATGGCTTCACTGGCAGCCCACTGACAGCAGTGCCAGGTGACCTACAGGTGGCAGTCGTGTCATTTGGACCTGGGATGGTCACCATGCATGGAAGGAAAACCGAGAAACCTCTAACTGTTTGCAATTCGTGGCTATTTTTCCTTGTATTTTCTTTTTTTTTTCCTGTCAGCCATGAGGCCTAGGCTCCCAGGATGGGCTGTGGGTCCAAAGGCTGCACAAACCCAGCCTAAGCTGATGGAAGCTAAGGCAGAGTTGCCACGACCTAAGTTCAAATCCCGTGCTTGGCAAAATACATACATACATACATACATACATACATACATACATACATACATACATACATACATACATACATACATACATATACATACATACATACATACATACATACATACATACATACATACATACATACATACATACATAGAAAATAAAATAAAATGAATTTTAAAAATTTAAAAATACTAATGGTGCTCTCTGGCTTGGATTTCATGCTCGTATTTTTCTGCCCGGCCTGGGATTTGCACTTGGAGTCTGGGAAAATCTAATGCATTCTGGGGGATGGAAAAACTCACCCTCTTTGAATACAAGCAATTCAGGCCTGTTCCCTAGACCTGAATTCAATTCCAACCCTGTTAATTAATATTCATCCACATTTGAAATGATTAATATCTACATATTTATGTTTACTGCATATTGCTTTGAGTGTGTTTATTTTTTGTATTATTAATTCATTATATTTGTTGACTATTAATACACTTATAACACATATTAAATTTATTACCTCTTATGAAAATTATACAGATTTGCATATGTATTATATATCTTACTTCAGACCCAGGTCATTCACAGAAATTTTATAGTAGATGATCCCATGCCAAGAAAAACACAAAGACTACACTAACCAAAGTCTAAATTATCCCTAGGCACCCCAGTGGCTTACATATTTAATCCTAGCTACTCAGGAGGCTGAGAACTGGAAGATGAAATTTCAAAGCCAATGAAGGCAGAAAAACCTGAGAGACATCATCTCCAATTAAGTGGCAAAATGCCGGGCTACAGGTATAGCTGAAGTGGTAGAAAATCAGCTATGAACAACGAAGCCAAGGAAGAGCAAGCTGAGTTCAAATGTGAGGAGAGGGGTTGGGAGAACAGAGAACAAAACAATACACAAATCCCACCTAATTTATGGTACCAACCAAACTGAAAAGAAAAATGAAGCTTTTTCATTTGTATAAATTTACATGAGCACATATGCTCTTAGGTACACTTCAAAGCTATATTTTTAATAATATACATATACATATATAATTTAATAATGCATATATATATATTTAAATAAACTAAGAAACCAACCAATGAATAAATACTTCTGAAATAGTGCCTTAACCATGGCACTGTAAATTATTTATACTAAAAGTGTTTTCCAAGTTTCTTTTCTCAGAATCCATCTTTAAGAAGTTTTTTCATGTGCCTGGCACCAGTGACTCATGCCTATAATCCTAACTACTCAGGAGGCTGTGATCTGAGTTTGGCGGTTCAAAGTCAGCCCAGGCAGAAAAGTCTGTGAGACTCTTATTTCCAATAAACCACTAGAAAACCGAAGTGGCACTGTGACTCAAGCAGTAGATCGCTTGCCTTGAGCTGAAGAGCACAGGGATAACCCCTGAGTTCAAACCACAGGACCCCCCAAAAAATGTTTGTTCCTGAAGATCATAAAATTCTAACATTCTGAGCTTTAGGAAACTTTTCTGCCAGGGTCTTATGCTCTTTAGGAAAGTACTCCACTACTGAGATACATCACAGTCACATTGTTTACGTTTTTCATTTTACAATCCAGTTTATTCCCAAAATGTTTAGAAGTACCTACTGTCCTCACAGAAGCGAGGTTTTATTCAGAAATCCTACCTTTTGTGCTATGAGGACTCCCCTCGTGTATTTCATGGTAGGCACTGAGGAAAACTCATACGACACAAATGCAGAGAGTTTATAATTGTAGAAAAAACTCTAAATAGAAATAAATTCAACTGTCCCAATCTTCTAGGGAGAAATGTCCTTATTTTCATTCTCACTCTTCAGGGCAGATGGTCAAAATAGAAACACCAATGTGCTATGCTGAAATGTAAAAGTTTAGACCCCTTTTTTTAAAAACTCTCATATGATAAAATCAATATGTATGAAATAAAGGTGAAGTGAACTTAAAAAATATTAAAAATGCTAATGAAGCTCCCTGGCTTGGAATGTGTATCATAATTTGTCTGCAAGTCCTGGAATTTGAACCCGGGGTCTGGGTAACTCTATTGCACTGTCAGGGAAGGGGAAGCTCCCCCTGCTTGAAGACCAGTAAGTCATGCCTATTCCCTAGGCTTGAATTCAAGCCCCAGACCTGGAAAACATACTCCTTATATACATTTTAAAGATAGGATTGAACTTCCATACAGATGTTCAGTCTATATTATGTTTGGTGTGGTTATACATTATGTTTTTTATTTTTTTCATTTAATTACCGTTTATTTTACTGACACTTATGCATCCTAACTATGTATTACATTGTTTACATGCTATCATATACCATCTAGATTTGTAGATGTGTTCTCCATCATGCCTGACACGCAGAACTCTTCCAGAAAAGGAAAACAGGTGTCGCATTTGGCTTTTTACTCCAAGATTAAATATTTGGCAGTGCTGGGATCTGAACTCAGGGCCTAGCAGGTCCAATTCATGAATGGGTGAGTGTGAGCACAACAGCCTCTAGCCAATGAAGCTGTGAGGTGGTTCCTAGGTGCTGAGATCGTGATCCAGGATTAGCCAAAACAGCGATACAAGGATAGGCAGACAGTAGTATACAAATAAATATATGTTGGTAAAAAGCACCATAGCCTCCTATCTATGATTGAATGACATATACTACATTCTTCCAAACTCTTAGGTATTTATTATAACACAATTAATGGAATGCTATTCTTTTCATGCTTAATAAAGCATGAAATTAAGATCAATCAGTGTCCTAGGATTATTGAATCCAATTTTAGGCTTGACCAATGCACAAACTTCTCTTTCAATTGATATTCCTACGCATAGGAATGAGCGTCTTGTGATCTCCTGCCATTGGTAGTTGTCAGGACCTGGATTTGAACCCAGGGCCTATGTTGACAGGTTGGCCTATGGCTTCCCTGCTAATCCGCCAGCCCTCAGGAATGGCAAGTCAGGTGTACTTTGCACCCATGGCATTCAGAACCAGGATGGTCACCGTGCAAAGATTAAAAAAAAATTAAACACCCATCCCTCTGCAGCTTGCCACTTTTTGTGCTATCCCACTTTTTTTCTTTCCGCAAGCCCTGTGGGCCTAGGATTCCAGGATTGGTTATGGGTCCCGAGGCTGCACCTAGCCTAGGGTGACCAAAGCTGAGGCAGAGTTGCCATGACCTGAGTTCAAGCCCTAAAAAAGCCACAAAAAAGAAAAAAATAAAAAAAGATTATTTAACTAAATTTAAAAATATAGAGCTCTCTGGTTTTGAATTTCTGCCAGTTTTCTTTCCTAGACTGGGATTTGAACTCAGGAACTTGTAGCAATGTGAGGGAAAGTGCAGATTTGTTACTATTTGAGTTCAAACACCGTGCCAAGCCAAAACTAAAAAATTAAGTCACTGAGCTTGGTAGGGGGAGTAGTTGTGGAGATGGGAGGTAAAGGATGGTACGGGGAAAACAAAGGAGAAGGTAACAATGCTCAATAGGAAATATACTCATGACCTTGCTCATGTAACTGTGACCATTCTGTACAACATTTTTACAATAAAAAACATACAAAAAAGAAACAATGTAGTATTTCGGGAAGCACTTTGGGGGTAAGGGGAGGATGTCTGAATAGATGTACAAGATTCTATACTGCTTTTTATTTAATGTTCAGTATGGAATTGAATAAACATAACTGCTTTCATTAAAAGATTAAGTCACTGTCTTGGAACTGGTGCCAGTATTTCTACCATTGTTGGGATTTGATCTCACCGTCCAGGTAACTCTTTTGTACCATGAGTAAAGGAAAAATTTACTGTCCTTGAGGATAAGAAATTCAGGCTAGAGTTCCCATGGCGTGAATGAAGGCCCTGCAATGGAAAAGATATTTCTATACATGTGTAATAGATGATATATACGTACATATGTATGTTTATTACATGTTATGATTTTCATTATTGATTTTGTATTTATTTTATTTTTTATTTGATTCCTTTTTTATTGTTTATTTTATTTATATTATTCAAATTTACATTTTGCACATCTATTATAAAATTATACACAATAATTTAGGACATTGACTCATTTATCATTAAAACTTTTTGTGTTGAAACATGATACATAATTAAATGGAGGTATTTGTCACAGTCTTCTCAAGTTTAGAGTCTCTCCCAAGAATGAGCTTTGTGTTATTTATCTTTGGACACCTTCCTATAGGGGTGTTTTTAGATGATTTATACTGAGAAGGCTTTCTTGAGGACAGGAAACTTGTGGGATAAAATTGTAAGGGGGAAGCTAGAAATGTGGCTTAGTGCTAAAGAGCTCACTCAACATGCATGAATACCAGGGTTTGAATCCTCAATGCCACATATTCAAAAAATGCCAGACACAGTGGAGTGGCTCAAGTGGTAGAGTGCTAGCCTTGAGTAAAACAATCCCCAGGACTGTCAAAAACAATAGGCCAGATGCTGGTGGCTCACACCTGGAAAACTACCTTCTCATGAGGCTGAGATTTGAAGACCACAGTTCAAGACAGCATAGGCAAGAAAAGCCCGTTAGACTCTTATCTAAAAAATCCCATGTAGAGCTGTGGCTCAAGTGGTAGAGAGTTAGACTTGACGGAATTGCTCAGAGACAGTGCCCAGGGTTGATACAAGACACCCAACTGGAAAAAATTGAGGGTTAATCAAAGTACTTTTCCTATTTGCTAATTATGAGAATATTCTCTGGAAAATCAACACTAATATACACCAGAATTGGAGTCAGACCTCCAGGCTTAAGTGTAACAGATCCACATGCCCAGCCTCACTGACTCTAGCACTGTAACCTTGTGTCCACAGGGTTCTGAAAGGTCCAATGTTGAAAGGCTTAATATGCTCCCCAAACCCTTCTGTGATAAGCAGTTGACTTGTATTGTTAATGTCATTACTCATCTGAACCTAGCAGAGCACCAGTAGCTCTTGCCCATCACCCTAGCTCAGGAGGCTGAGGTCTCAGGATCACACTGAAGACAGCCAGGGCAGAAAATTCTGACACTCTGACTTCCACATCTGCAAAGTCAGATGTTCAAGAGCTTCTTGTTTTTCCCTTGGTGATGAGAAGTTACTCTAAATGTTCTTAGTGTTCTTGACCCATTGCCCCATCCTGGGTTCAAATGAACTTCTCAGGATCCAAGCCCTGGCACAGTCAGCAGGAAGAACTCCAGTATAACACTGTATTTGAAGGACAGAAAACAATTTCAAAAGCCAGAACAAGGAGGCAGAATATACACACTCAACAGGGAAGTGAGCTGCAACACCACTTCATTCATTCCAGGGACAGCCAGCAATGGGGGAAACCTGAAATGTTTGTTACAGTTACACCAGGATCAGGCTTTTCTCAGCTTCCTCAAAAAATGACTAACCTTCCTCACTCAGGTGAAGAGAGCTTCAGGCTATCTTTAGGTTACCCCAATAGAGAGCCAGTTTAGTGAGGGAGAGGGGAGGAACAGAGTAGAAAAGCCCTGCTCTCTGGTCTTAGGGAGTGGGTGTTTTACTCTCCATCTATCAGATTTGAAGGACCTTCTTCTACCTCTGCCAGTCTTTTCTCCTTCCTTCATTCTCCACATCATTAATGCTAATCCCCAGTCCAATGTGAGGCAGGGTAATTTCTCTTTTGTCCCCAAGCAGCTGAGTTAGAACCTGGTTCTGTCCTCTTGGCTCTGCGGCATTCGGCTGCCTAAGAAGTGGTAAAGAGACATTTTTTCTGCTTTGTGGTTGTGTGAAGGTGATGCTGGTGTCCTGGCACACTGCAGAAAATTCATGACTGGGAATTGTTCCCTTCTTTCCTCCTGAAGTCCAAGACCAGATTCATCTATCATTTTTCTATCTATCTATCTATCTATCTATCTATCTATCTATCTATCTATCTATCTATCTATCTATCTATCTATCTATCTATCTATCTATCTATCTATCATCTATTGACCTTTCTTTCTTTCTTTCTTTCTTTCTTTCTTTCTTTCTTTCTTTCTTTCTTTCTTTCTTTCTTTCTTTCTTTCTTTCTTCCTTTCTTCCTTTCTTCCTTTCTTCCTTTCTTCCTTTCTTTCTTTCTTTCTTTCTTTCTTTCTTTCTTTCTTTCTTTCTTTCTTTCTTTCTTTCTTCCTTTCTTTCTTTCTTATGTATCTATCTATGTACCAACTTACCTACCTGCCTACCTACCTACCTAACTAACTACCTAACTACCTAACTACCTACTTAGTTATCTCTTTGACATTTCTTGGGCTGAACTCAAGGCCTGAGCATTGTCTCTAGCACTCTGCTACTTGAGCCACAGCACCAATTCTTGATTTTTCTGTGTATGTGTTACTGAGGAATCGAACCCAGGGCCTCTTGAATGCTAGGCAAGCACTCTCCCACTAATCCACATTCCCAGCCCCCTCATCTTTTTTTAATGGTAGTTTTTACATATATATGCTACCATTTTGTGTCCCCAAGTATAATTTTCTGAACACCGCTTATTTCTATGAACTATGATCTTCTTTCCACTGCTTGATTTGTGACTGCTCCTGCATTGGCCTCATAATAAAATGTAAATAAAGGCTGCTGAGAGCTTCAGTGTGCATCATATAAGGAAATAGGCCTAAAATCCTGGAAGAGAAAATCAACGGGGCTGAAATGAAGAAAATGATACAGTATGTACAATGACCATATATAAAACATAAATCTGTAAATAAAAGCAGAAGTTTTGCATACAGCCTCTTTGCACTGAGGGAAGTAATATACACACGTAAGTAAGTAGGACACTGATACATAAACTTGGCCTTCTCTTTTTGAATTTTCTTTTGTGGCCATCCTATGGCTTAAACTGAGGAAGTGATGCATTCCTCATTTGTTTTTCACAAGGCAGAGGTTCTACCACTGGCACAGCTCCACTTCCAGCCATCTGGTTCTTCAATGGACATAAGCACCTCTCAGGCTTTCCTGCCTGGTCTGCCCTATATCGCCTGCTTGGCTTTCTCGCTCAAAGCTGGAGCTCTACCCTCTAGGCCACTCCTCCACTTCTGGTTTTCTGGTGGTTTATTGGAGACAATAAACCTTTCCTGCTAGGGATGGCTTTGAATGGAGATCTTCTGAGGAGGCTTCAAGTGTATTTCCTCAGGGATTCATCAAGGAGCTGCTCCACCCAAACCTTTAGTCTAAATCTCGAGAGGTACTAGAGAAAAATGGAAACAGGAACATGCTTCTAGTGTGTCCTAGATACTTAAGGTTGGAGATACAAAACAATCATAATTATTAGATCATTTTATAGGCAAAAGGAGCAATGCAGATAGTATAAGGATCGCTCCAGCTTTCGGTCCTCATATCCTGAGACAGTAAATTCACTGCAGCTCTATGCTAAGTGACAGAACTGGCATGTCCTGTGGATATTTGCTCCTAAATCCTGTTACACTCATTTCTCACTTTTGGCTTCAACCCTGTGACCAGAGGGTAAGATGAATAGAGAAAATACTCTCAGAGAAAGCAGGTGTAAAGAACATTGGGTAGTTTACTTATAAGTCTCAACCACAGGAATGACCTTATTAAGAAGTAAGTCCAGATTATAAAACAAAGAAGAAAAAAAAAGAAGGTGAACGTGCCTGCTGACTATAATCCCAGCTCCTCAGGAGGCTGAGATGTAGAGAATTTGAGTTTGAAACCAGCCAGTGTAAGAAAGTCCTTGACAATGTTATTCCTAAGAGATCACAGAAAAACCCAGAAGTGGGGTTGTGACTCAAGTTTAATGCAGCACCCTTGAGCAAAAGGAGCTCTTGTACCAGGCCTAGGCTCATAGTTCAAACCCAGGTCTGCCCCCTCAAAAAAAACTGTACCTCAATTTCTTTTTGTATGTATGGATGAATTCCTCTAGGTGAAACTCCTGAGTAGGTATGATGAGTGGCACCAAGCAGGGAAAATTGTATTCAATACAATGAGTTCATAACACAGAGACTACTTTTATGATATTGCATGTTCCAGGGCTCCCCTCACTGCTCCCAATGTAGCCTGAGGGTTTCTCTTCATCCCAGGCCTGCTGGAAGAAGTCTCCCTCATTGTCTGGACAGGAACACAAAAGATCTCACTCCTGTACAGCTGTGTACCAAATAACTCCATCTGGGCCAATTAGTGAAGCTGTGTGGGTGGGCTCTGAATTTCAGGAGAAAAAGGCCTGTTTTTACCCTTAGCTATCTCTCTTCCCAGTGCTCTGTTTTAACAGGAGACCTTCATTTTTGCCACCTCCCATTGCAGGCCAAGTTCTGTGCTCTTATCCTGCCTTTATGAGACTATATTCCAGTGTACAGATACAGTTCTCAATATAATTCAGGAATCCTTCAGGCAGACAACTAGGGCACTGAACATAATGAAACATTTCATCGTCGGCAGTGATGGGCCTATAATGCTTCTCTTAGGTTTCCAGAACCTTGGGAAATCCAAGCACATGTTGGATATCACAAAGCTTCCTGTCATCTAGGACTGATGAAACTCATCAGGTTTTCAAACCTTTGCCCTCTCCTAGTTGGGCCTTGGGTGGCTAGGTTTTGAGGTTAAACATAGGGCCTGGGTGCTGACCATGAGATCAGAGCTGAAGTCTAGTGCTTTACCACTTTGTCACAGCTTCACTTCTGCTTTCTCTCTGTGTGTGAGTGTGTGTATGTGCATGTGTGTGTTCATACACTAGTCCTGGAGCTTGAACTCAAGAGATGAGCACTGTACCTAGTTTCTCTTGTACAATGGTTGCTCTCTCCCACTTAAACCACAGAGCCCCTTCAAGCGCTTTCCTAGTGATGTGGTTCTGAGAAATCAAGCCCAGGGTTTCATACATGCAAAGCACTCTACCCCTAAGGCACATTCCCAGCCCTCTACTTCAAGTGTGTTAGTTTGTTTCTGTCTTTTTTTGTTGTTGTTGTCATTGTAGGAGTTGAAAACTGAGCCTGGAAGCTGTCCCTGAGCTCTTCAGCTCAAATCTTGTGCTCTACCACTTGAGCCACAGAGCCACTTCCGGTTTTCTGGTGGTTCATTGGAGCTAAGTGTCTCAAGGACGTTCCTGCCCAAGCTAACTTTGAACCATGATCCTCAGATCTCATCCTCCTGAGTAGCTAGGATGATCGGCATGAGCCACAAGCACCTAGCTTCCACTTCAGGTTTCTTAGTGGTGAATAAAATATAATAGTCTCATGGTACCTTTTGTGTCAGGGATAGTTTGGAACCCAGATCTCAGCTTCTTGAGAAGGCAGGATGACAGACCTCGGTTATAGAACCCTAAGCTGTGACACTCTGCTGCAAGGGCGTCCTTGGCTCTGTGTTGTGAGTGCTAACCATGAGCCCAAGAGTTATGGGTCAGTGACTAAGCCCTCAGTTCAAGGTTCATGACTTAGAAAAAACAAGACAAAACAATTGTCTCCTGTAGACAACTCACTAGTCTTCAGTAATACATAATTTTGTCCCTGCCCTGGGGACAGATCTGAGTCTCAATATTCTTTTCTGCATAGTCATGTCAGTTGGAGTTCTTACAAGGACAAGATGAAAGTATGCACCCTTTGAAGAACAAAATATATAACACTTTTTATTGTCGGTCATGGGCCTTGAAATCTGGGCCTGAACACAGTCCTTCAGCTCTTCAGCTCAAGGCTAGTGCCCTACCACTTGAGCTACAGCGACACTTCCAGTTGTCTGGTGGTTTATTGGAGATCAGAGTTTCAGCGACTTTCCTGCCAGGGCTGGCTTTGAACCACTATCCTCAAATCTCAGGCTCCAGAGTAGTTAGGAGTAGAGGCGTGAGCCACTGGTGCCCAGCTCCAAATAACCCTCTTTACAGGACTCAGCGCACAGCATCCTGTGAAAGACTCATCACCCAGCACCCAATGCAAGACTCAGCACACTGCACCCTGTGAAGGACTCAGCACATAGCATCCTGTGCAGGACTCAGCACACAGCACCCCGTGAGGGCCCCAGCATTCCAGGAAGGACTAATCACATAGATGCATCCCACAAGCTGTCATAAGTATTAGAGTGCTTTCATCAGTATCACCATTCTTTCAGAAACACATCACAAACTGCACAAAGTTCACATCTAATGATTCAGAGGAGCATTTTTTTGGGGGAGTCAGCCACAGGGATTGCACTGACATGTTGGGGGTACTGTCCTAACATCTTTTGCTCAAGGCTAGAGATCTATCACTTTGATCCACAGCTCAGAGTTTCACAGACATCCCTCCAGGACTGGGTTTTAAATACACCAGTGTCAGATCTCAGCTCCCGACTATCTTGGATGACAGGGATGAGCAAGCCAGCAGCATCTGGTTCTCTGGGGCTGAGTTGCAGTCGTATACCTCTGACTAAGTCAGGTTAGATGGCAGCTGTCAGAACCATACTCGCGGCGTACTCTGTGATGAGGTATTTGAAGTCCTATCCTTATAGAGTTGCAGTCACAACATTCAATATTTTTTCATGCCCATCCTGGACCTTGAGTAAGAGTCTAGACACAGTCCCTAGGCTTTATGCTCAAAGGTAATGCTCGACTGCTTGAGCGAGAGCACAACTTCTGGATTTTTATGTGCTTGTGGTAGTGAGGAATGGAATCCAGGGCTTTGTATGTACTAGCTATCATTATACCACTGAGTCCCAGGAGTGACAAGTGTATGAACAGATAAATGTGTAGATTGGCATATATGTATATGTATATACATATATATATACACATATATGTATGTATAAGACAATAGAAATGTGTCTGTATATTATGAAATTACATATATTATATTACTATCCATTATTGACATTCAAATTATTCCTTCCACTTTTAAGTATTATGGTTGAATACATAGTAAAGTATTAATTGAAAATTAATCAATGTAATAAAATTGTTGTGTATAATTTTATAGTATACTCATACACTAACTACTAATTTGTTACTTTTATAAAATTCCATTCGAATGGATGTACATGGAAATGGGTTTCTTGGAATCTCCCGCCAATATTTAGTGGCAGCCCTGTGATTCAACCTCCAACCCTAAGTTATGGTTTTGGTTATGGCGTCCCTAATAGCCAGCCAAACATCAGCATGCAATGTCATGTAAACTTTCAGGGCTTTGTCATTTACACGCAAGATGGTCACAATGCAAAGGGAAGAAAAGTAAAACCACCTTCTTGAATTTCTCCATTTCATCCTTTTCCTATTTATTTTATTTCTTGCCAACCCCAATATTTGAACTTGGGTCCTAGAATCCCAGGGCCAGCTGTGGCAAAAAAATAATGAAATAAAATAAGGCCATGACTTGGAATTTGCACCATTTTTCTGGCAGGCCTGGGATTTGAACTCAGCATCTGGGTATCTCTGTGTCACTGTGGGTGAAGGGGAAGCTCACCCTCCTTGAAGACAAGAAATTCAAACCAGTTCCCAGGGCCTGAATTGAAGCTCCAGCACTGGAAAAAATACACACATGAGTTCAGTGAATATGATGTTTATTACCCTTATTCATTTATTGTTATTACACATATAACATTTCATTTATTACATCTTATCATACGTGATATATTTGCATATGAATTATACATCATACTGAGACCCAGGACTTTTTTTTAGGAAAAAAATGTGTCAAAAGTATCTTCTTACTACATGAATACATTTTTGGCAATGCTGGGATTTCAACTCACGGCCTACAATGTCCAATACATAAATGGGATCAAAGTCTTAGCACACCAACCTCTGGAAAACTGAGATGCCAGGAAGTTCTAAGGACCTGTTACCTGTTATCAAGCCACAGTAGTTCCCAATATATATACATAAATATACATATATATATATACATATATATATGTGTGTGTGTGTAGATTGCTGTATATATATATATATATATATATGTAGAGAGAGAGAATGTGAGGATATTATTAAATGTTATATATATAGTTACCAATAATTAGTTATTAAGTTATGTCTCCATTTAATGATACATAGTTACCAATAATTAGTTATTAAATTATGTCTCCGTTTAATGATACATAGCTACCAATAATTAGTTATTAAATTATGTCTCTGTTTAATGAAGTATCATGGTTGAATACTTATGAAAGCATTAATTAAAAATTATTCAATATCATTCCATTAGGGAAATCATAACATGGTACTAGAATGGAAGATATAAATCCAATGATTTATGTGTGGCTTTCTAAAATAGAATCATGAATTAACTGCAAATTTAATTACTTTTATAACATTCCATTATCCTTCACACAAATAGGAATGAGTTTGTCAGGATCTCCCTCCATTTCTGTGTGGCAGTCCTGGGGTTCAAACTCCAGGCCTGGGAAGTTTACTTTGAATGCAAACCATTGGAATGACACTGATTTCAGATTGTCATGATTAAAAAAAGAACAAGAAGAAGCAAAGAAAGCCAGGTGTCAGTGGCTCCTGTTTGTAATCCTAGCTCCTCAGGAGTCTGAGATGTAGAGAATGCCAATTTGAATTCAGCCAGGGCAGGAAAGTCTGCAAAACTCTTATTTCTAAGAGATCACAGGAAAATATCCCCATGTGTTGGGGCTTTGGCTCAAGGGCAGTGTGCTACTCTTGAGAAAGAGGAGATTAAGGATAAGGCCTAGGTTCATATTTCAACCTGAGACCTGCCAAAGAAAAAAAGAAGGCAGTAACTCCATGTCTCTGTGTATGTATGGATGATGTATGGATGATATGCATTCAGCAGGTTGCCCATGACCAGAGCCCCAACATGTGAATCCTGGGACAAGCCCTCAGAGAGTACTAAGCCAGTAGCTTGAACAAAGCATCCTTCTCTGCCATTTAATAACTGAAGCCCAGAAGGCTTGCCTTGGCTGGTGTATTGAACGGGTTCATTATGTTCTGGCTGAGGTGTCCCATTGGGACATCTAGCAGCCAGCCACTGCCTCCAGGGAGACCACTGTTCCTAGGCTGTAGGTATTGTGGAAGTTTCTGGCTCCATATTCCCTATCCCTCTGTAGGACGTGAGCCTAGATCTCTGGGGCCTGGTGGCTATCACTCATTCATCATTCCTCATTGCCGAGTCCCGCTCTGGTCCCAAATCCTGGCAAAGATTTGAAATGCCCATCCATTTCTGTGCTGAAAAGTGTATGCCAATAAATCCCACCCTCATAGTTCCTGTTAGAAATAATCCTTGGGCTGTGAATGTGGCTAAGTGGTAGAGTGCTTACCAAGCAAGCATGAAGCCCTGGGTTGGATTCCTCAGTATCACATAAACAGAAACAGCCAAAAGTGTCACTGTGGCTTCAGTGATAGAATGTAGCCTTGAGCAAAAGCAGCTCAGGAACATGCCTAGACCCTGAGATCAAGCCACAACACTGGCAAAAAAATGTGAGCTTGGTGAGACATACACTTCTTGAACTCAGAGGAGAGCCGAGGTAGGTAAGAGGTAGAGGGCAGGTGGTGGTGGCTCAGCCCTGTAATAATAGCACTCAGGAAGTTGAGATCTGAAGATTATAACTGTAAGCCTGTGCAGGCAGGAAAGTCTATATGAGACTCTTTTCTCCAATTAAGCACCAAAAAAACCAGAGCTGTGGTACAAGTAATAGAATGCTATCCTTGAGCATAAAAACTCAGGGATAACATCAAGGCCATGAATTCTAAACCCAGGACTGGCACCCCCCCCCCACACACACACCAAGATAGAGCATTTGACAGTCAGCCTGCACTAGTTCGATCTCTAGAAACTCAGTATTAAAAAAAAGTGAGAGAAAGGAAGGAAAGACTTGCTCCAGGAGGTGATATGACCAGTGCCAAAATTCCACAGGAGTTCTAAGATGTGGAACAGGACAAAGGACCAAGGGAAGAAGGTGCAGAGCATGTGCAAAGGTCCTGAGGGGTGGTGTAGAGCAGGTGGTGTGGGTGGAATGAAGTTCTATGGCCTCAGACAAGTCTGGCAGAACACTGAAGGCTGGGTCAAGGATTGTACTTGAGTCACAGGTAAGGCAGAGGGTGGCATCCCAAAATGGGGCTCAGGGGAAGATTAGCTTGACTTTTTACCAAAGACCCAAGACAATTTCTGTGGCTGGAAGCCTATTTTACACAGCTCCTGACCTTCAGGCCCCCTTTGCATGGAGGAGTCAAGGCAAATGAAGGGAAGAACTCTTGCTCAAGAGAAGCTTCTACCCAATGCCTCCAGTGGCTCAACCCCTGTAAATCTAGCTATTCAGAAGTCTGAGATCAGAGATCGTTGGTAAAAGCCAGCTTAGTGGAGGAAAATTAGTGACACTCTTCTATCCAATGAACTACCAAAATCCAGAAATCAAGCTGTGGCTCAAGTGGTAGAGTACCAGCCTTGAGGGAAAAAGTTAAGAGACCAGAGCCCAGACCCTGAGTTCAAGCCCCGGTACTGGCACAGAAAAAATAAAGGAAGTTTTCAGGAGATCCCAGTCCACTGTGGTGAAAGGCCATTATCAGCTGGGCGCCTGTGGCTCATGCCTGTCAGCCTCGGTATTGAAGCCTGAGACCTGAGGATCAATCAAATTTAAAAGCTAGCTTGGGCACTCTTATGTAAAATGAATCACCAAAAAGCTGGGAAGCAGAGCTACTGTAGTTCAAGTGGTACAGCACCAACCTTGTGAAAACAAGCTAAAGGATAGCACCTAGGCTCTGAGTTCAAGTCCCGGTAAACACACACACACACACACACACACACACACACACACACACACACACACACACACAAACACACATACACACACTAATATCCTTAATAGGTGCCAATTGCTTATCCCAGCAATCCTAGCTACTCAAGAGACTGAGATCTTAGGATGGCAGCTTGAAGCCAGAAAAGACAGGAAAGTCCATGAGATTCTTATCTCCACTAAACTACTAAAAAAAGATGAAAGGTGAGCTCTGGTTTAAGTGGTAGAATGTTAGCTTTGAGCAAAAGAAGCTCGGGGACATTGCCTAGGCCCTGAGCCCCAGCTCTAAGATTTTTTTTAAAAGTCATCCTTTGCCACCCCTAAAGGTCATAAATCCTGATTTTGGTCATCCTAGACCTCACATCCACTCCTGCCACTTCCACAGTACTGCCACAATTGGCCAGTGTGTGGCCAACACTGGGTTAAGAAGTGAAAGTACGTAAGGGCGTGTATAGCCAGGTCAACACTAATACCCCAAAACAATGAGGTATTGGCCATACCAGTCTCTCATCCCCCAGTTCCCTGGTCCTGGAAGCTAAAGTTTGTGCCTCTGTATTCTGAGCATCTGCAATTATTTAGAAGGACCTGAGAGGCTCAGTTGGGACCGGAAGATAGACTGTCCTGTGATAAAGTACATTTACATTTCCTAGACACTGACATATACTTCCAAGCCACCTTGGCCTCACCTCCCATGAAGCCCTAGATCATCCTTGCTTGGACAGCCTTCAGTCAGCTGTCAATCTCGAGTTGGCCAGAGCCACCAGCAATCCCTGATTCCCCACTCCACTGCCAGCCTGATGAGAGGCAGCGGAGACCCTATGCCAGCTGGCATCACTGATCCAGAATCCCCTGGAGGCGGCCAAATATTGCAAAAGCGAGACTTGTGCCCTAGAGAAAAGTTGGAACACAGGCCTGTGGCAATTTAGGACTCATTGTAGACCCTAATAGGGGGCTAAAGCAAGGTCGGTGTGAAGGAGAGGCACCATCTGAGATCAGAAAGAGGCAGACCAGCAACCAGGAAAGGGACAGAAAAAGACGAGGGAAAATTACACACACACACACACACACACACACACACACACACACACACACACACACACACACACACACACACACACAAACACGGATATTCCAAGCCCTTAGCAGTTCCTGAGAACAATACCATGAACTCCTTCTATTAGGATCACATCCAACCCCTGAGAAGATGGCACTATCATACTCAGACTAACTGTAGACACAGCATTGAGCCTCTCATAGCTGGAATGCTCATAACCAAGCATGGAATTTCCTACCGAACACACTGCAATGTGGAAAACTCAGCAACCTCTTTGTTTATTGTTGGTCATGGGGTTTGAACTCTGGGTCAGGGAGCTGTCCTTCAGCACTTCAGCTGAAGATGAGCACTCTACAATTTGAGCCATAGTGCCATTTCCTGTTTTCTGGTGGCTCATTGTATATCAAGACCCACAGACTTTCCTGCCCAAGCTAGCTTTGAATCGTGGTCTTTACATCTTAGCTTTATGAGTAGCTAGGATGACAGTTGTGAGCCACAGCAGGCACCAGATTCATCCATCTTCATATACCCAGAGGAAACCAAATTCATCAGGCCACAAACTTCTTGCAACTCTTTAATTCAGGCTTTGACACCCAGCATGCAAATCCATCCTTCATTAGGGAGAATACAGACACAACAATCCCACCCCTGCACCCATTTGCCCACTCCTTGCCTGCCATAGGCTTTGACCACTTGAGTTCTTGGCAAGGCCCCATCCATTCTACTGTGGCTTCAAAGTGGTGCAAACTTGGGGAGTTCTTAGAAATGTCTGTAAAGTGAGGCCAGCACCTGGTCTCTCAATCACAACACCCTCCCACACACACCTCTAAATCTTTGCAGTGAAGATGTTTTACTTTCTTTTTTTCGATTGTGGGCTTGAACGCTGGGCCTGGGTGCTGCCCCTGAGCTCTTCAGCTCAAGGCAAGCACTCTACTACTTGAGCCACAGCACCCCTTTCAGGTTTCTGGTTGTTTGTTGGAGATAAGTGTCTCAGGGTCCTTCTTGCCCAGTCTGGCTTTGAGCCGTGATCCTCAGATCTCAACTCCTGAGTACTTAGGATGACAGCCATGAGCAACTGGCACCCAGGAAAACATATTTTTCAATGCCTGTCATCCTATCCTCTCAGGAGACTGAGATCTGAGGACTGCAGTTGGATGAAACCCTTGGCAGCAAAGTGCATGAGAACTCTTTATCTCCAATTAAACACCCAAAAAACCTGGAAGTGGAGCTGTGGCTCAAGCAGTAGAGGGATCGCCTTGAGCTGAAGAGCTGAGGGATAGTGCCCAAGCCCAGAGTTCAAGCCCCATGCCTGACCAAAAATGTATTCAGTTTTCACTAACAAATAGGAACAAATTTGAGAGTCTGAATAGTAACTAGAGCATTATCATTATATTTATTTCTCAGTGATCATTCTTGTAATGATTAATGAGAGTTTTCCAGCCAGGTTAAACTTGAGAGTTAGTGAGGTAATGGATTAGATGGTAAGTAAATCTGAAATTGTTTTAGGGTACAGGGGTTCAGAAAAATGTAGGATCATTGGAAACTACAGTATTTTTCCTGATAAGAGAATTTGAGGACAAATAATATAATACTTCATGTTAGGGAACAAGATAACTTGAGAGGTAGAGTCAGAAAATTTGTGGGAATTAGGGCAAATTGAAACCCATTTCCAGAGTGCAAACTGGAGTATCCATTAGAATGATTTAAAACTAGAGTTTTTTTCTTAAACATTAGAATTGGACTATCATTAGAGTGAAAGTTAGGTTTCAGTTCCAGCTGGAGTTAGAGTTAGCCTTAGGGAAATGGAAAGCTTAGGGTCAAACTGAAAGTAAATCTTCGAATAACAAATCTAGTTAGAATTAGGATGAATGTGAAATAAGAAACTGATAATAATATTAAGATTAGGGAATGATTAATGCGAGGGTTATCCTCAATATTCCAGTTAGGGTTCAGGTTAAAAAAATGCCAAGAGGAGTTCCGGGAAGAAGGCGGAGGAGAAGCTGGAATCTGAACAAGCTCTCGCATAGAAAGCAGTTTTAGAGTTCCAGTGAATAGTACTAAGCCAGAGAATCACACCAAGTGTGCCATCACAGGACAGAGAGTTAGACACGAGAGGGGAAGTCAAGGCAAGGAGACACACCTGAGCGCTTGCCAGCAGCTGCCGCGGTGGCGGCAGGGTCGCGGCGCTGACAGCAGCCACACCTAAGCCACAGAGTCCGGGACGAAGGCGCCAGAAGGTGCGGGCCAGTGGATTCTACTCAACACCAGCAAGAACTGACAAGGAGCATACATCTTCATCCTGAAGTTTGCAGACCAGACGTCCTCACTCCTTCTCAGCGAGCAGAGGAGGGAAGGCCACCCCTCCCCCCCCACAGCACTGGTGATCTCCATCTTGGATATCGACAAAGATTGGAGGAGCTGCCAGCTCCAACTCAGGCCTAGGAATAAAACGAGTCATTTAGCAGGTCAAAAGAACTTACCGGGGAAGTGACCTGCCAGACTCAGCTCCATCAAGGGAAAAGTCACCCAGCTCAGGCGCCAGCCATTGAAGTGGCTTTCCTCACTGGGTAACCAGAGCCAGAGGCTGCCCCTCCCTCTAGCAGTCTCAACAATCAATTGAAAAACAGAAACCCTGAGAATGGCTCCGGGCTGGGCTCTGTGAGTTTTTCACAAAATAGCCCCAGGGAAAAGCTACTGTTTCTTGAAAGGCCTCAACTCTACCCAGAACATAGCCTCATCACTGCATCCCCCTCTTTTGTAATTCTCAAAGCAAATCACCCTCCCATTAAACTAACCTGGGAGGGGGATCTCAAAATCTTGGGTAAAGCAGAGCATTTTTCTGCCCGTTCAAACAAACCAACTTAAGAAACCAATCAAGCCACAGGACCTCAAGCTGACCAGAGACTCCAACAAGAGGCTGGTTACAGACAAAAGTGAGATACAGGATTCTTCCCACCCCTCCCAAAAAAATCAAAAAAAATCAAAGAACTTTTTTTTTTCTTTTTTCTTCTTCTCCTTTTCTTTTTTCTTATTTTTTGGTACCTTATATATAAATTTTTTTTTTCCTTTTCTAAAACTTTTATTAATCTTTAATTTTTGTCTTTTTTGAAAAAACATTTTTTTCCAGTAACCTTTTTTTCCTCTTATAATTTTTATTTTAGGAATACGTGAATGTGCGTTTTCCTTTCTTTTCTTGTCTTCTCTCTCTTTTTCTTTCTTTCGTAATTATCTTTTTGTCTTTTGTCTAGTCCTACTGAACTTCTGATCTTTTTTCTCCCTTTCTTATCCTTTTTCACCTTTTCCTCTCTTTTGTTCTTCCTTATGTGACTTAATTCTTGTCCTGCACATCCTCAGATAAATACGTAGTTAACTAGTAGACCCTATCCCCCATTGTGTACACACTTAATCCACAAATTTATTACTCAATTCAAAACCTCTGAGACTTAAATTCTTTAATAGCAGTACTACCTCTTCATACCTATATAATATTTTAAGCATTTTTTTAAGTTTTTCACATCTCCTCTATTTCCATCCCCTTCTCCCAATATATTCACATTCCTCTCTAAATAGATGGTTTTTTAATCTCCATAATTATATTAACTTTTACATTTCTATTTTTTTCTGGTCTCTTTTCATTTCCCTTTCCCTTTCTTCTTTTTCTCTCTCTCTCTACTTGCATCCTACCCAACCTATTTCCTGCATTGAGATTAGGACATACTTAACTCTCCCTGTGCCTCCCCATACCAATCTATTCCTATTTTTTACACACACCTCTCCCTAACCCTAAAAATTTCTGGTTTTCCAAATTCTTCTCTGCAGTTCGAAGCCCATTAACATATAGTTGTTTGATGTTGAATAGATGTATCTGTTGAACTAGATTGTATCTGTAGACTATTGGCTGTACAAATGCAAACTTTGGTTGATGGTTGCCTTAAGATAGTGTTCTAGCACAAAACTGGTGCTATTTTCATCTGAAATGGGCATATTAAGCCGGAAAAACACACACAAAAAAAATGGCAAATCTGGGTATCTCAATTCCCAATCTCGATAATCAGGGGTCAGAACAGATAATGAATAATCCAGAGGAGAGTTCCCAAATAGCTCTACAAACACTGCTGGCAAACATGATAAATGAGAAGTCTGACAACTTACAAAGGACTCTGTATGAGTGTGATAGGGAGAGACAGGAGGCATCCTAAAAATTTATACAGGAATATCAAAAGCGTGAGGAAGCAACTCAAAAACTGATACAGGAATTGAGTGAACAACTTGAGAATACTCAAAGAGAAAGGGAGGAATGGCATGAGCAGGCTGAGAACACTCAAAGAGAACTTCAGGAATCCCACGAATGGGAAGAAAGAGAACTGCAGGAATCCCACCAACGGGAAGAAGCTAATCAAAGAGTAATACAGGAATTGAGAGACCAGGTAGAGAATACACAAAGATCAATAAAGGCATTCATGGAATCCATTAACAAAGAGCTGAAGGAAGTCAGGGAGACCACAAAGGGAATGCTGAATGGAACCCAACAGAAGGACTGGGAGTCCAAAGAAACCATAACCAATCAACTAAGTGATTTGAGAACAAACACTGAACACCAAATTAAGGAAGTAAAGAAATTCATACAAGACCTAAAACAGAGCTTCAACAAAGAACTTGAAGCTGACCAATTAGAAGGAAAAGAGATAAAAAAACAAAGTAGAGAGTCTTGACAGCAGGTTAGACCATGCAGAAGATCGAATCTCAGGGATTGAAGACAGCATAGATATTATAGAGAAAGATCATACAACCATCCAAGACAAGTCCAAAAAATATGATAGATCTATCTAACACCTGGAAGACACCATCAGAAGGCCTAATCTAAGCATAATAGGTATAGAGGAGAACCAAGAAGCAGAGGTTAATGGTCTAGGAAATTTGTTTAACAGGATCCTTGCAGACAACTTCCCAAACATACAAAAAGATAGGCCTATTCAGATAAAAGAAGCTTTTAGAATCACAAATAGACCAGACCAGAATAGGACATCCCACCTTCACATTATAATCCACACAGGATCAACTCAGACCAAGGAAAAGATCCTTAAAGCTGACAAGGAGAAAAGATTAATCACCTATAAAGGGAAACCAATTAGAATCACCTCAGATTTCTCAGCAGAGACAATCAAAGCAAGAAGAGCCTGGAATGATGTATGCCATGCCCTAAAAACAAACAACTATCAACCAAGAATACTGTACCCAGCTAAACTCTCCTTCATAACTGAAGGCCAAATAAAAACCTTCCATAGCAAATAAAAATTGAAACAATACATCTCCACCAAATCAGCCCTACAAAAGATTCTTAAAGATGTCCTACACATAGAAAACCAACAAGACCGCAATAAAGGCCAAGAAACTGCACCCAAACGGAGAATCCAAGAACCATAGGAAGAACCCAGTTTTTGCAGCCCCCAAGAAGGTGAATAACATGACAGGAACTCCCACATACGTCTCAGTCCTATCTCTTAACCTTAACGGACTGAACTCTCCAATTAAGCGACATAGAGTATGTGGTTGGATTAAAAAACAAGACCCTTCTATCTGCTGCCTGCAGGAATCACTTCTTGCCCGTAAAAACAAACACATTTTCAATGTTAAAGGCTGGAACAAAATCTACCAAGCAAACGGCCCCCATAAACAGGCGGGAGTTGCAATCCTAATATCAGATAAAATAGACTTCAAATTAAAATTCGTGAGAAGAGATAAAGAAGGTCGCTACATACCAATTAAAGGATCTCTCCTTCAGGAGGATATTACAATTCTAAATATCTATTTGCCAAACAATAGAGCACCCAAATTTATCAAAGAAACACCACTTTCCCTCAAATCCCATATAGATCCAAAGACATTAATTGTTGGGGATTTTAACACACCAATATCCCCACTAGATAGATTAACTCGGCAAAAACTCAACAGAGAAACCGCAGTCCTAAACAGCTGTATAGATCAACTAGACTTAACAGACATCTACTGAACATTTCACCCAGCAGCATCAGAATACACGTTTTTCTCAGCAGCACATGGAACGTTTGCTAAAATAGACCACATATTAGGGCACAAAGGAAACATGTCTAAATTCAGAAACATTGAAATTATACCTTGCATTCTCTCTGACCACAAGGGAATAAAATTAGAACTCAATTCCAAAAGCCACCAAAGAAAGTCCGGTATCACATGGAGGCTGAACAACACAATGCTGAATCATGAGTGGGTCATGGAAGAGATTAGAAAGGAAATTCAAATGTTCATGCTATGCAACAAAAATGAACACACAAATTACCAGCTCCTATGGGACACAGCAAAGACAGTACTCAGAGGCAAGTTTATAGCTCTGAGCTCCTACATCAACAAATTGGAGAGATCTGAAACTAGCAATTTAATGACACATCTAAACCTCCTTGAATAAGAGCAGCAAGATTAACCCCAATCGAGTAGATGGAAAGAATTAATCAAAATTAAATCAGAATTAAATAAATTAGAATCCAAAAGAAAACTATAGAAACAAACAACAAAACAAAGAGTTGGTTCTTCAAAAAAATTATCAAAATTGACAGACCCTTAGCAAATCTTATCAGAAAAAGAAGAGAACACACCCAAATTAATAAACTCAGAGATGAGAATGGAAACATCACCATGGAAACAACCAAGATTCAGAACATTATAAGGGAATACTTCTCAAAACTTTATGCCAATAAGTTTGAGAACTTGACAGAAATGGACCTTTTCCTAGCAAATATTGACATGCCAAAACTAAACCAAGATGAGGTAAACTATCTTAACAGGCCAATATCAAGCATAGAAATAGAAACAGCAATAAGAGACCTCCCAGCTAAGAAAAGTCCAGGACCAGATAGTTTTACATCGGGATTTTACAAGGCCTTCAAAGCTGAGCTCACACCAATACTCCTCCAACTGTTCAATGAAATTGAAAGAGAAAGCTTACTACCGAACACATTCTATGAAGCCATCATAACACTCATCCCAAAACCAGGCAGGGACTCATCAAAGAAAGAGAACTATAGACCCATTTCTTTGATGAACATTGATTCAAAGCTTCTCAACAAAATTTTGGCCAATAGACTTCAACAATTCATCCAAAAAATCATACACCACGATCAAACAGGATTCATTTCAGGGATGCATAGCGGTTCAATATTCGCAAATCAATTAATATTCATCACATCAACAGGAGCAAGAATAAGAACCACATGGTTATCTCAATAGATGCAGAAAAAGCATTCGACAAGAACCAAGACCCCTTTATGATGAAGGTTTTGGAAAAATTAGGAATCCATGGAACATTACTCAATACAATAAAGGCTGAATATGACAAACCTACAGCCAGCATTATACTCAATGGTGAAAAACTAAAGCCATTTCCTCTTAAATCAGGAACAAGACAAGGATGCCCACTCTCTCCAATTCTCTTCAATCTAGTATTAGAATGCCTAGCTACAGCAATAGGACAAGATACAGCTATAAAGGGGATCCATATAGGGAAAGAAGAAATAAAACTCTCCCTCTTTGCAGATGACATGATCTTATATTTAAAGAATCCCACAGTCTCCACTCCCAAATTACTCAAGCTGATTCAAAACTTTGGCAAAGTAGCAGGGTATAAAATTAACCCCCCAAAATCAATGGCTTTTCTGTATGCCAACAATGAGAAAAGTGTGGCTGAAATTAGGAAAGCAACTCCATTTGGAATAGCCCCACAAAAAATAAAATACCTATGGATTAACTTAACTAAAGAGGAGAAGGACCTCTATGATGAAAACTTTAAAATCTTAAAAAAGGAATTCAACACAGAACTTAAAAAATGGCAAAACCTCCCATGCTCCTGGATTGGAAAGATTAACTATGTGAAAATGGCAATACTTCCCAAGGCTATCTACAAATTAAACGCAAAACCTATCAAAATTCCAACCTCATTCTTCAAGGAAATAGAAGAGGCAATCCAAAAATTCATATGGAACAATAAATGACCCCAAATAGCAAATACGCTCCTCAACGGAAAGAACACTGCTGGAGGAATATCAATACCAAATTTCAAACTCTACTATAAAGCCATACTAATCAAAACAGCTTGGAATTAACATAAGAACAGACCTCAGGACCAAAGGAATAGAATTGAAAACCCAGAAATGAACCTACAGACCTAGAGCCATCCAATCTTTGATAAGGGAGCTAAAACAATAGAATGGAAGAAAGACACCCTTTTCAGTAAATGGTGCTGGCAAAATTGGTTAAGTACATGTGGAAAATTAAAGCTAGATCCTTATATATCACCCTGCAACAGAATCAAATCCAAATGGATCAAAGACCTTGAACTCAAAGCAGACACTCTGAAAACATTACAGGATGGAATAGGAGAAACCCTAGGTCTCCTCGGCTCAGGCCGAAATTTTCTGAATAGAGACCCGGAAACACAACCCAGCAAGAAAGGTTGGACAAATGGAATTGCATAAAGTTGCAGAGCTTCTGCCAGCAAATGACATAGCTAGGAATATCAATAGAAAGCCCACGGATTGCGAGAAGATCTTTACTAGCCATACAACAGACAAGGGTCTCATATCTAAAATATACTTGGAACTCAAAATATTAAACCCCCAAAAACAAATCCTCAAAGAAACAACTGCCCAATAAATAAGTCGGCGAAAGACTTAAAGAGAAACTTCTCTGAAGAAGAAAGACGGATGGCCAATAGACAAATGAAGAAATGTTCAACATCCCTAGCCATAAAAGAAATGCAAATCAAAACAACATTGAGATATCACCTCACATCATGTAGAACGGCAAAAATCAAGAACTCTAACTATAACAGATGCTGGAGGGGATGTGTACAGAAAGGAACCTTACTTCATTGTTGGTGTGAATGTAAACTTGTTCAACCACATTGGAAAGCAGTATGGAGGTTCCTCAAAAGACTTCACATAGAACTCCCCTATGACCCAGCAATCCCACTTTTGGGCATTTACCCAAATGTTTACAAACAAGACCACACTAAAGCTACCAGCACAACTATGTTTATTGCGGCATTATTTACCAAAGCTAAGATATGGAACCCACCCTGATGCCCCTCAGTAGATGAATGGATCAAGAAAATGTGGTATATATACACAATGGAATTCTATGCCTTCATCAGAAAGAATGACATTGCCCCATTTGTTAGGAAATGGAAAAATTATATTAAGTGAAATAAGTCAGGCCCAAAGAAACATAGGTCCCATGGTTTCCCTTATTTGTAATACCTAGTAGATGTATGAGTCAAGCGGAAAAGGTCAGATAATGTGATGTCAGGAAAATGAACACTCAGATATGTATTTTAATGTTTTTTTTCTTTCATGCATGTGTTTCTAATGCATTTATAAGATTATCTCTTTCTTGCTTTGTATGTCCCTCCCCCACAGTATAATGCCTGCTTTCACTATATTTGATGTCAGTATAACTTGTGGAGGAGATGGGGAAAAACCAGTTCTTTAAGGATACAGGTGGACCTGTTGCAACAATGAGAAGTACAAGTTGTCATGTCCAAAACGAGCTTTACAACGTCGTTGCCGTTGGGGGGGAGGGAAAGGGGGAGGAAGGAGAAGGATTGGGATTGGGGGGGAGGGGGGAAGGGATGTGAAGGGTAAACAAAGGAGGAGGCTGCAATGCTTGGTAAGAAATGTACGCATTATCCTGCACATGTAATTGTAACTCCTCTGTATCGTATGTTCACAAATAATATTAAATTAAATTTTAAAAAATGGCAAGATACTCAGTAAAACTACAAACTATTTTTAGAAAGATGAGTTGAATCAAAGTTAAGATGAATAAATAGTAATGTGTTTGTATGGCTTTTAGAATCCAAAGGCTATTAGTTCTAATGTTAGGGTAACTGTTCTAGTTCACGTTAGGCTTAGGCTTAGGGAAGGGTAAGCTTTACGGTAAAACTGAGTTTTCTGCTAATATTTTCAAGTAAAATAAGTTTGAGGTTTAACAAAAACTACAGAGTTTTATTTTTAAGGTTGAATTGGGTTAAATTTAGCGTTAGGTTTCTACTAAGGTTTATATATAGTTAGTGTTAGGTATTTGAAGTATATTTTAAATAAACCTTTAACTCCTTTTTGGAGATATAGGAGTTCAGTAAACGTTAAGATCAGTGGAAACTGTGATAGTTTTCATGATATGAAGATTTGAGGTTAATGATTCATAATAGTGAACGATTTCAGGGTCCAAGTCAGGGAATTTGTAGGATTTGGAACAAACTTCAAATCATTTCAAAGACAATGAGTATCTGTTAGAATGTGTCTAAACTCGAGTGTTTTCCATTAATTTTAGGATTGGGTTACTATTAATATCAAGGTTACTCTTCGGGTTCTGTCCAAGATTAGAGTTAGGATTAGGGAAATGGAAGGTTGAGAAATTGAGTGACTTACTTTCTTTGTGTATATATATGCACTATTCTAAGGCTTGAACTCAAGGCTTGGCTTCTGCCCCTGAGCTTTTTGCTGTAGGCTAGCATTCTACCACTTAACTCATGCTTCCACTTCCAGCTTTCTTTGACAGTGAATTGGAGATGAGAGTCTCACAGACGTTCCAATCTAAGCTGACATTGAACTGAGATCCCCAGATATCTGCCTTCTGATATAAGGTACTACTTATGCCCAGGAAAGTGCCCAAATTATACTTATTTATTTTACTTGTGTTCGAGATTGAGACTTGAATTCATTATCTGACAGCTTTGCTCACTAAGTAGCACTCTGCCACTTGAGCCATATCTTCAAAAGTGATTATTTTAAATAGCTGGAAATCATTAAATTTTCTTCAAATGATAAGTATCATTAGTGTTGTTCTAAAACTTTTCCTAATCAAAAAAATTTATTGACCCTAGAGTTTATCTGAACAGATTCTCCTGCTTTGCTTCTAATTGCATAACATTGTAAGGACTTGATTTTTTAATTATTATTTTAAGTAGGAAAGCAGTTATCATTAAACAAAACAGTTTATGCGTACTATATACCTTGATCAATGTCAACCCTTTCAACATTCTCATCCATCCCTCCCCTATACACCTCTTCCTTCACTCTTCTTAATTTTGTAGGATATTTACTGGATTCCTCTCTGCATTTTACCCCTTTTCTCCTATTCAATCTTCTACCTTTTCCCACTTCACTCCTCTATTGACTACCCACTTCCATATGATCCAGCAATTCTACTCCTGGGCATTTACCCGAAAGATTACAAACCAGGATATAGTAACGTTTTCAGCACAACCATGCTTACAGAATCAGCCCAAATACTCCTCAAGAGAGAAATGAACCAAGTAAATGTAATACACCACACACACACACACACACACACACACACACACACACACACACACACACACACACACACACACACTCATACACACACACACACACACACACACACACACACACACACACATACACACACTGGAAATTCTACTTACCCATCAGAAGAATATTGTACCATTTGTATCTCTCATTTCTCATTTCATCTGCCTGGTATCTCATTGCCATCATATTGTCCCTGTACTGCAGTAACTGACACATGCAAACTGATGTAAAAGATTTTCAGGTTATGGGCTAACCATAGATTCCTGAGTAGGAATTCTCTGCTCATTCTCTTTGTCTATTCATGCCTTTGAGTAGTGATTGTACAGATTCATTTGAACCATTTGCTACACAGAAAAGAGATGAACCATACATATATATGTATGTATATATATATATATATATATGATTATATATACACACACACATATATATATACATACATGGATATATGCACACATATGGATATATATTAAATACTTGAATATTTTTTATGTTTTCAAGAATTATGGAGCTAACAAACATCACATGCATTTTCCTACCTTTTCAACTTTTTCAAAACCTAAAGAACTTTGTCTCTTTTGAATACCCAATTTTTAAGATAATATCACCATCTCTGATCTGTCAGTGGCCTTGAAATTAGATGTTAAAATAGGACAAAGTTTTTTAGGCTTTTTGGTGGAAGAGAGGAGTATTACTAGGGTTCTATTCAGGTGTTCTCTGCTTGCTAGATAGGACTTTAGTTGTATAGCAACAAGCAGTTCAATTACTTTTGCCATACTTCTGGTCCATTTTATTTACTTGAGGTCTTGAACTTTTTGCCCGGGTTTGATCTCGGATTGAGTAATGATCTTAGATTGCTTCTTATGTCTCGCACACAATTAGCTCGGATTAAAGATGTGAAATACTATGGCCAGCTCATTTGTTGAGATGGCTGTCTTGGCAGTTATTTCTTTGGCCTGGCCTGAGACAAAGATCCTTGTCATTTCTGCTTCCCAATCAGCTGGGATTACAGATGGGGCTACTATACTTGGTGTACATGACACCTTCTGGTTTTTTGTGTGTGTGTGTGTCGGTCGCAGGGCTTGAACTCTGGGCTCGAGCATTGTCCCTGCACTCTTCAGCTCAAGGAGAGTGCTCTACCGCTTGAGCCACAGCACCAGCATCGGTTTTATAGTGGTTTTATTGGAGATAAGTGTCTCACGGACTTTTGCTCGAACTGTCTTTGAACCGTGATCCTCAGATCTCAGCATCCTGAGTAGCTAGGATTACAGGCGTGAGCCAACGATGCCCGGCATACCTTCTATTTTTTAAAAGAGGTTTTCATTGTAAAAATGCTGTGTAGAGGGGTTATAGTTACATGAGAAAGTTAATGAGTACATTTTCTATCAAGCATTGTTACCTCCTCCTTTGTTTTTCCCCTCCCTTTCCCTCCCACCTCCACAAATACACTCCCCTCTACTCCCTTCCCCTCTTCCCCACCTATATTGTAAATATACATTTTCAACATAGTGTCTTGTGCATCTCATTGTTACAATGCGTCAACCTGTATCACTATTTATCTATTTTGTTTTGTCCCTTCCCCTCCAGAAGCTAGAGAAGGGTGTATACAAGATGCAGGGCACCGACACTAAATACAGTGAAAACGAAGGTTAAACCATGGGGGAGGAACATAAAAAGAAAAAAAAACACATGGTAGATTATAAATCCTATCTTGGGGTTCATTTTGCTTAACAGCATCTTATCTGGTCATATGGACATACCTTTTGAACTTTTATGCTTGTCGCAGACATATAATAGTTATTGCAAATAAGGGAAACCATAGGACCAATGATTCTTTGGTTTTGGCTTACTTCACTTGATATAAAGTTTTCTAAGATCTCACTTAGAGCCATCCTATGATCCAGCAGTCCCCATTTTTGCGCATTTACCCAAATGATCACCAACAAGACCATACTAAGCTACTGGTACAACTATGTTTATTGCAGCATTATTTACCATAGCTAAGATATGGAACCAATGCAGATGCCCCTCAGTAGATGAATGGATCAAGAAAATGTGATACACACACACACACACACACACACACACACACACACACACACACACACACACACACACACACACACACACACACACACACACACACACACACACACACACACACACTGGAATTCTATGCCTCCAATCAGAGAAAATGGCATCGCCCCCATGTGCTAGGAAATGGAAAGACGCAGAAACAATTATATTAAGTGATTAAACCAGGCTCAAATAACCACAGGTCCCATGGTTAATCTTACTTGGAGTAACTTGTACATGGTACCGTATAAGAGGATGTTATGTGAAAGGAACCCCAAGATAGGGACACAAATGTTTTTATTACATGAGATTCTTATCTCTATATAATCCCCAAATAAAGTTGGAAGGGGAGCTGTCATTTAAATACAGAGCACCACCTTTGAGGGAAAAAGCCTAAGTGACAAGGTAAGGTCCTAAGTTTAAACCATAATATCAGCCCTCAAAAAAGTTGATTTCTTTTCCTTGAGGTTTTTATTAAATTGCTCCGGAAAATAATCGACGTTGCATTTATGTTTAGCATTACTATTAAAATCATGTTATATTTATTTATGTTATTCTTTATTTTCTTAAATTTTACTTACACTTTAATATCCAGTAATGATAAGAGATGATTACTGTTTCACAAGTTTTTATGTCAGTTGAATATATGGATGAGAGGTGCATACAAGGAGTTTGGACTGAAAATAGATATTTGCAAGGTCTTCACATAAGAATTGATAGTTGAAGGAGCTGTGGGCATGTATGAAATGAACTAAAGAAACCAGCAAGGAAAGATTAGGTATGATTCTGGAAAGCAAACAATTTTGGAAGAAAAACAGAGCCAGGAAAATATGTATCTTTTGGTAAGAACTTTGTAACCCACCTACACATTTAATTCCTTATTTCTAGTGGAAGGCATTTCAGTTAACTTTATTTTACAAAGTTAAACATGAATGACATTTAATACTAACTGGCCTCTGTCTCAGGTAAGCAATTATTCTAGCCAGGTGCAAGGGCTCATGCCTATAATCCTAGTTATGCAGAGAGCTGAAACATCTAGATCATAGTTCAAAGCCAGTATGGAGAGGAAAATTGGTGAGACTTTACTGTGGCACTGTGGCTCAAAGTGGCAGCACTAGTCTTTAGTAATAAATATCAGAGACAGAACCCAGGCCCTGAGTTCAAGCTCTCTGAAATTATTCTTAAAATACATGTTCTCAGTATTTCTTCAATTTGTCTAGAAGAATGTTTTAAACTTAGGGATTTTTTATTGCATGTTGTCAGAATTGATTTTTAAGATGTTCAGAGAAAAATTATTTATAGTAAGAACTGGTTTGCATTGCTTTGTATTACGTTTTGCTTCTACACCTATAGATCAGCTGGAAAGTAGATGGCCAAACCCCTCCTCCCTCCACCAAAGTTGTAAAGTTCATTTTTCAACATAATGACTTGTATATCTCATTGTTGCAGTGTGTCCACCTGTACCCGTAGTTAAACGATTTGTTTATGCCCTTCCCCTACACAAATTGTACCAACATCAAATACAGTGAAAGCAGGGGGAGAGACATAAAAAGCAATATAGAAATCATCTTAAAAATAAGTTAGAAACAACTGCATTAAATAAAAAAAAATTGAATACTGATCTTGGGGTTCATTTCCCTAGCATCCATTTATGTGAACTTTTTTGCTTGCCTCAGACATATACAAGTTATTGCAAATAAGGGAAGCGATGGGACCTATGTTTCTTTGGGTCTGGCTTACTTCACTTAATATAATTTTTCCAAGTCTTTCCATTTCCTAACAAATGGGGCAATGTCATTCTTTCTGATGGAGGCATAGAATTCCATTGTGTATATACACCACATTTTCTTGATCCATTCATCTACTGAGGGGCATCTTGGTTGGTTCCATATCATAGCTATGGTAAATAATTCTACAATAAGCATAGGTGTGCTGATAGGTTTACTATAATCTTGTTTGTGATCATGTGGGTAAATGCCCAACAGTGAGATTGCTGGGTCATAGGGGAGCTCTATGTGGAGTCTTTTGATGAAACTACATACTGCTTTCCAAAGTGGTTGAACAAGTTTACACTCCCACCAACAATGCAGTAAGGTTCCCTTCTGACTACATCCCCTCCAGCATCTGTTGTTATTAGAGTACTTGAGTATAGCCATTCTAATTGGGTGAGGTGGTACCTCAATGTTGTTTTTATTTGTAATTATTTTATGGCTAGAGAGGTTGAGTATTACTTCATGTGTTTATTGGCCATCCTTTTTTCCCCTTCAGAGAAGTTTCTCTTTAAGTCTTTAGCCCATTTATTTAATGGGCAGTTGTTTCTCTGAAGATTTGTTGTTGAGGGATTTAATTTTTTGAGTTCCAGGTATATTTTAGATATGAGACCCTTATCCCTTGTATGACTAGTGCATATCTTCTCCCAATCCATAGGCTTTCTAGTGATCTGGCTAGCTTTGTCCTTTGCCATGCAGAAGCTCTGCAATTTCATGAAATCCAATTTGTCCCATTTGTCTTTGATTTTTTGTATTTCTGGGTCTCTGTTAAGAAAATTTCAGCCTGTGCCAAGGAGACCTAGGGTTTCTCCTATTCCTTCCTGTAATGTTTTCAGTGTAAGACTTCCAAATTTAAAGTTTCAAGTATTACAAGAAGATCTTTGATTCATGTTGAATGGATGTGAGTAGCTTGAGCTGTTGCATAATTCGTGTGTGTGTGTGTGTGTGTGTGTGTGTGTGTGTGTGTGTGTGTGTGTGTGTGTGTGTGTTTGTAAGGGGGTTATGTGTATCATTGACATCAAGGATAAGGAACTTGGTTCCTTTTTCTGAGATATACATTATGATGTTTCTTTGTTGGTGGTAGACTCTGATTGCTTGCCTTTTCCTGATGTGAACATTCTAGCTCAATTTTTCAATTAAAGTTTCTTAATTATTATTGAACATAGAATGCTCTAATATTGGTTTGTCTTTAGTCTGCCATCTAGGATCTACTTTTTTTCTTAAATATTAACATTCAATATGAATTTTACCTCCTGACTAATTTTCCCCTTTAATTTGCATTTTGAAATAAGAATTATAATATCTTTGATCTCTGTATTCATGAAGGAAAACCATTTTGAATTCTCGATTTAATGTAATAACACCTGGACAGATTTGTTAGCACCAAGAACTTAAATTTTCTTTTGTAGTTTTAGTTTAAAATAACCCTCCTCTTTGTTTTTAGAATGGGTAGACAAAGAATTCCCCCAATGCCTCACAACTTTTATCTTTCATTTTGTCTGTGCTTCCTTGTCACTGCTAAATTGTTTTGGATACATGTATTAGCTACCCCAACCCGTGCAAAGCTGTTGCTGCTACCCAATTTACTGACAATACAACTCAGCAATTACAGTCACAATTACCCTTTCCCTGGTATCCTATTCTCTGCTACTCATTTTGCTACCCATAATTCTTAACACCATGGTTCCATCCACCTGATCTCTGACACCCCTGTCTCTGCTACCACATTCACAAACAAAGCAAAGCAAGAGTAGGCACAGACAGTCGACTTGGGTACTTCTCTTGCAGGCACAATGGGACGTTATTCCTCAGGTATTTAACATGAGGGACTAACTAGTGGTGGAAAGAAAAGACGTTACTCAGAGGGGACTAAAATCTAAGGATATCAACTTATAACTTGTTGCTAGGAAAAGCAGGTCCTAAGGTGAATGTTAATGAGAAAAGAAAATTTGACAAAATATTGGGGATGATATAAATAAAAATTTTAGCTTAATCTCTTCTACCAGTGATCTGAATTATTTTATGACATATATATGTAACTACTTTGCATTTTTAAAAGTATATGAAGATGCACATTTATGTGGTACTTATATTAATTTATGGAATATTTGCATATGACCATGTTAATGATTCTCAATAGTTTATGCTTTATGAACTGCTCATGAATCTGTCTTTGGCAATGTGAATTGAGCTCTCTAACAATAAATGGGATTTCATTGTCAAATACTACAAGGATATTACTGAAGCAAATACCAAAATGAATGCTGGAACAAGAAAACTGAACAAAGCTACAAGTTTGAAGGGAAGGGATCAGTGTTAAGGGCTATGATAAAAGAGAAAATCTTCACCATGTAATTTTTGTTGAATTACTGGCTTTTTAAACATTCTTAGAAAGCAGAACATGATTTTTGAATCTATCCTTTTGGAACCTCTTTAATGAGTGGTTAAACAAAAAATTATCAAAATGACTGAAAATCCACTATTAGATTAACATTATACTCAAAGTTCCCTTGAGATGCAGGTAGGCTGAATTCCTTTTCTATTAAATTAATGGAATAATCTTCCTTTTGCTTAGTTGGACAGTCCATGACACTTGTTCCAAAACAAGAAAAGATACTGGAGAGAAAAAAAGAGGAAAGAGAGCCAAGGCTGCTGAAATTAGCATATTTCCCATTTGGACTTTAATGGGTTGTGACTACAAAGAATTAGAATTTCATCTTAAGATAATAATTTCAAAATGGATGTGCTAAAGGATAGCTTGGGAATGTAATATTTAATGCTTTGGGATTACTTGAAGACAAAGGTTTACAGCAAACTTTAAATTCCAGAAAAACTGTAATGTTCCAATAAACACCTAGGAGAAATATAATTTAAAAATTCATCTGTTCAAAGCAAATCCTGGCATGAAAGTCTGTGAGTCAGTTATCTCCAAACAGGAAGTGGCACTGTAGTTCAATTGGGAGTGGGCTCCCCTTGAGCTAAAGAACTCTGGGATATGTTAATACCCAAGTCCTGAGTTCAAGGCCCATGACTGACAAAAATAAATTTTAAAGAATTAAATCATTAGGGCTGGAAGAAGACTCAGTGGTAGAGTGCTTGTCTTGCATGCATGAGGTCTTAGGTTCAATTCTTCAGCACCACATAAGCAGAAAAAACTAGAAGTGGCACTGTGGCTAAAGTGGTAGTGCGCTAGCCTTGAGCTGAACAGCTCAGGGACAGCACCCAGACCCAGAGTTCAGGCACCCCTACCAACAACATCATCATCAACAACAACAAATTAAGGCATCAAACAACCTGAAGATATTGTCCAGAATAATGAATGCAGCATTATCCGTTGACATGACTCAGTGACTTGAAACCAAGTTTACCAGGGGAGATGGTGGGCATTTTGTGTGTGTGTCAAAACCTGCAAAATTATTTTCTACTTTCCCAGGGAAGGAGAAAGGAGGAAATGGGGGGGTAGTGAGGTGTTTGGTGGACTTGCCTTTTGGTTCACTGATAGATTTCTGGAGTCAAAATCAGAAAAATTCTGCTTGCAGTCCTAGTTGCCTGGGTAATGACGAAGCCATGTTCTGGAAGTGGTTTTGTCCTGTCCTTGGCCTGGTTCCAACCACGACTGGATAATCCAAGTCCCACTGGAAGTCCAAGATGCCTTGAAGACTACTGATCCATTGTGCAGGTGGACCTAACCACAGCCAGAATAGGCAGAAAATGCAATTTCCAGGGCAGCACTGGAAATCTACAGCAGGCAGAGATTTTTTTAACATATTTTTATTGTAAAAATACTGTACAGAGGGCTCAGAGTTACAGGACTAGGTAATGAGTAAATTTTCTATACAGCATTGTTACCTCCTCCTTTGTTTTTCTCCTACCATCTTTTCCTTCCCCTCATCTCCAACTCCTCCCTCCTCGACCCCTGCCTGAGATTGTAAATTCATTTTCTGCACAGTGTCCTGTACATCTCATTGAAACAATGGTCAACCTGAATCCCCATTTAAGCATTCTGCTATATCCCTTCCACTCTCCAAATTACAGATATATATATATATATATATATATATATATATATATATACTTCTTCAGGTGTCTAATGGACATTGCTTATTTCATCTTCAAAGAAGTCTCTCTTTAAGTCTTCAGCCAATTTAGATATTGGACAGTTGTTCCTTTGAGGATGTGTTGTTGGGGTATTTATGATTTTGAGTCCTAAGTATATTTTATATATAAGACTTTGTCTGTTTTATGACTCATGAAGAACTTCTCCCAGTAAGTGGGCTTTTTATTGATCTTGCTGTCTATGAACTTTACCTTGCGGAAGCTCTGCTGTTTCATGCAATCCCATTTGTATAACCTTTCTTTGATTTGTTTTGTTTATCATTCTCTATTAAGATATATATATATATATATATATATGTATATGTATATATATCACCCTGCATGATATATATGATATATAAATATGTATATGGATCTAGCTTTAGTTTTCTACAGGTGTATAACCAATTTTACCAGCACCATTTACTGAAAAGGCTGTCTTTCTTCCATTCTATTTTTTTTAGCTCCCTTGTCAAAGATTAGGTGGCAATATGTCAGTGTGTTTATTTTTGAGTCTTCAGTCCTATTCATTGGTCCTCAGAACTGTTCTTGTGCCAGTACCAAGCTCTTCTTATTATTGTGGCTTTTTAGTATAGTTTGAAATTTGGAACTGATATTGCTCCAGTGCTCTTCTTTCTTGTAAGAATTGATGAACCTACAGCCAGCATTATACTTAATGGTGAAAAGTTAAAGCCATTTCTCATTAATTCAGGAAAGAGATAAGGATGTCTGCTCTCTCCACTCCTCTTCAACTACTTAGTATTAGAATGCTAGCTGGGACAATAAGAAAAGATGCAAATTTAAAGGGAATCCAAATAGTGAAAGATGAAGTAAAACATAAAAGATTACCAACGGAATAGAATTGAAAACACAGAAACGAACCTACAGTCCCATAGCCATCTAATTTTCGATAAGGGAGCTAAAAAATAGAATGGAAGAAAGAAAGCCTCTTCAGTAAATGGGGCTGGCAAAATTCATCAACTACTTGTAGAAAACTCAAGCTAAATCCTTATTTATCACCCTGCAAAAAATCAACTCCAAATGGATTAAAGACCTCAGAGTCAAAGTAGACACTCTGAAAATATTACAGGATGGAATAGGAGAAACCCAAGGTGTCCTTGGCACAGGCCTAAATTTTCTTAATAGAGACCCAGAAACACAAAAAAAATCAAAAAAAGGTTGGACAAATGGGATTGCATGCAATTGCAGAGCTTCTGCCTGGCCAAGGACATAGCTAGTCAGATCACTAGAAAGCCCACGGATTGGGAGAAGATATTCACTAGCCATACAATTTACAAGGGTCTCATATCTAAAATATACTTGGAACTCAAAATATTAAATCCCCCAACAACAAATCCTAAAAGAAACAACTGCCCAATAAATAAGTGGGCTAAAGACTTAAAGAAAAACTTCTCTGAAGAAGAAAGAAGGACGGCCAATAGACACATGAAGAAATGCTCAACATCCCTAGCCATAAAAGAAATGCAAATCAAAACAAGATTTAGATACCAACTCACCCCA
Organism: Dipodomys merriami; assembly: GCF_024711535.1. Classification (NCBI taxonomy): domain Eukaryota; kingdom Metazoa; phylum Chordata; class Mammalia; order Rodentia; family Heteromyidae; genus Dipodomys; species Dipodomys merriami. Next base: position 8,753 of record NW_027202506.1, on the reverse strand, counting down.
GTTAGAATGGCAAAAATCAAGAACTCTAACAACAACAGATGCTGGAGGGGATGTGGACAGAAGGGAACCTTACTTCACTGTTGGTGGGAATGTAAACTTGTTCAACCACTTTGGAAAGCAGTATGGAGGTTCCTCAAAAGACTTCACATAGAGCTCCCCTATGACCCAGCAATCCCACTTTTGGGCATTTACCCAAATGTTTACAAACAAGACCACACTAAAGCTACCAGCACAACTATGTATATTGCAGCATTATTTACCATAGCTAAGATATGGAACCAACCCAGATACCCTTCAGTAGATGAATGGATCAAGAAAATGTGGTATATATATATACACAATGGAATTCTATGCCTCCATCAGAAAGAATGACATTGCCCCATTTGTTAGGAAATGGAACAACTTGGAAAAAATTATAGTAAGTGAAGTAAGCCAGGCACAAAGAAACACAGGTCCCATGGTTTCCCTTATTTGCAATATCTAGTATATGTATGAGTCAAGCGGAAAAAGTCAGATAATGTGATGTTAGGAAAATGAATCCTTAGATAGGTATTTTAATGTTTTTTTTGTTTCATGCATGTGTTTCTAACGCATTTATAAGATCATCTCTTTGTTGCTTTGTATGTCCCTCCCCCACAGTATAGCCTCCACTTTCAATATATTTGATGTCAGTATAACTTGTGGAGGAGATGGGGAAAAAGAAGTCGTTTAAGGATTCAAGTGGACCTGTTGCAACAATGAGAAGTACAAATTGTCATGTCAAAAATTAGCTTTACAATGTCGGTGAGGGGGATGGGAGGAAGGATTGGGTGGGGGTGAGTCGGAAGCTGGGAAGGGAGGTGAAGGGTAAACAAAGGAGGAGCCTGCAATGCTTGGTAAGAAATGTATGCATTATCTTGCCCATGTAATTGTAACCCCTCTGTACAGTATGTTCACAAATAAAATAAAAATTTAAAAAAAAACATGGGTACTCCACCTCTTTTTGGTTCAATCACTTCTAACCTCAAATATATACTTTGCTAACAAAATGCTTAGAGGAAACCGAAGAATACTTCACTTTTATCTTCTCTTTTAAGACTCTCTTTAGATACCATATCAGGATCAGTGAAGTTATTCTTTCAAAAATTATTTCAATAGATTATCTTTCTCTTGGTCTTGCATTTGCTCAGAAGGATGTATGGAAAAGAATAGAGTTAAATCATCCATACCTTGGATGACAGTGTCTGTTACAAAAGGACAATTCTCCTATGTCCTATGTCTCTGTCCTTCTCTTAGCCTTGCGTAATTTCCAACTAATCACAGATTCTTGGCTTCAAGTCTAGTGAAGGTGAAGGACTATAAGTCCTTCCCCACTGCTACATCTTCATGGTTTCTCTTTTAAAACTCTTTTATTTAGATGTGGAATTTATTTTCATGTCTTCATTCAATCCATTCTAAATTGTAGTGAGCTAAATAGGCTCTGTAAAATCACTTTAGGTAGCAAAAATATTAAGACAATATATCAAAAAGTTTGGCCTCCCTCCATTGCTGAAGCCAATATGCTTAGCTAGGGCTTCTAAGAACGCGTTTTCTTGCCTTTTCAATTTGCTCAATTCTTTTCTGATCCCAAAACTTTTTGGCTTATGTAATAAGAGAAGTCTTCACTATCTCAACTTAATAAGGATATTATATTTTTGAGCTACTAAGAAATGTGAAATCATTGGTTTCAAGCATCTAATCAGGTTTTTTTCTGTAGTTCAGTGCTTCACTTGCAAAAAACATTGTAGAACGTATTACAAACATTTTTGAGTGCACTTTTTCCCTAATATTTTGACCCAAATTATCTTTTTCAGAGAATTACTGTTTGGTAATTAAAGTCAATACACAAATTTTGATTTTTTTTTAAGAACGTTGAATTTAAATTCCACTACATCCTTGTTTCACACAGGGAGTAGATTTCCTGGGTAAGGACAATTCTCAAGGGAATTTACAGGACTTATAACAAGGGTTCTGAGGTTTGTTTGTTTAGTATGAAAATGAGCCATCTTCCCCCACTTTGCTCCCTCTCAGTTAAGTCTCCATTGATTATTTTGCATGAAAGCCTATTTTCCCAAGAAATTTTAAATTTTCATAATAGGCTAAGTTGTTAAAAAGTTTGAACAAATTAAAATTTACCTGTCATAATTTTTGGGGGGTTTCCAGTCGTGGGGCCTAACTCTGGGCCTGGGCGCTGTCACTCAGCTCTTCAGCTCAAGGCTAGCGCTCTACCACCTGAGCCACAGCACCACTTCCGGCTTTTTTTTCTTTTTGCTTATGTGGTGCTGAGGAATTGAACCCAGGGCCTCAGGCATGCAAGGCAAGCGCTCTTACCACTGAGCCACCTTCCCAGCCAAACCTGTCATAATTTTAAAACTCTTTTGAAATTCCTTTATTAGAACCACAAGTTCATCAATCCTAACTCCACCTTTAATATCAAAAACAGTTAACATGTTGTTTTCATGATATAGTGTCCATGAAACTACTATTTTCCAGTGGCTTTGTTATGCATATATATAACCTTATAATCTGATGCTAAGCAAAATGAATGCCAAGATATGGAAACAGAGAGTATTATTTGCGATTGTTGTTTTTAATGTACTATGTGATTTCCATTTTCTTTTGGGGTTTCCCCTATGCTTTTTTTCCTGCTGTATTTGATTTTGGTAGCCTGTGTATTGTGTATATATTTACCTTAATTAGGGAAGGGAAGAGGAACAACAAAATGTTGAGACAAAGGACAAAGGCAAACCAATGCAATAGCAATACTCACAAAACAATATGTTGAAAATGTACATTACAACTTGTGAGGGGTACTGGGGTGAAGGAAAACTGTGAAGAAAATGAGGGAAGGGGTAACAAGCTTGAAAAGTTATGTATTCACTACCATAAAATTACTGTAACCCCACTGTACATCACTTTGACAATAAAATTAAATTTAAAAAATAAGCTGCATGAAATAAAATTTCACTGTATTGGTAAAGTACATATTACTCTTTATGTAGTAACTTTTAAAAAATCCATACTTTTGGTGTCTAATTTGAATTAATTACCCCTTTTTAATCAGAGGACCATCAACTTGAATGCTATCCGACTAGACAATATTTTCACAATATACTTACCAATATTTTGAAAAAAGAATAAATAAAGTACTTTCTCATACTAAAAGCGAAAACAGTTTAATTCTATGGAAACAAATAACTTGTAAAATAAATAAGTTGTTAAGAAGACAGAATATATGTGTTTGTCAACATTCCAATGACTAGTAATTACTCATTTTCAAATTCTGAAGATTCCATACCTGAGAGATTCAAAACAATACAGGCTTGCATGTTATGTAATTCTGCAATACATGCATTTTCCAATGGGGTGTTACAGATTGAGAGACAACAGAAAAATAACCATGTTCTGCTAGAGGATAAAACTATGTAGCATCGGTAATAATTAATTCTTCAAGAGTAAGCAATTGTTTATCACAATAAGCTATTATTTTTATGACCACCAGTACCAATATTTATGATATAGAGTCATCCTAGCCCAAAATTCTCCAACTTTTACAGTGCATCACAAACTTCCCTTAATTCATATGATGAATAGCTTATCTCTATTGTGAAAAAATACAACTCTGCTAATGTGATGCCATTCATGTTCTGGTAAGAACACCACAATAAACTGGGTTGCATCATTTTCCCCCCACTGGTATTTTTGAGGTCAGAACATTTGCAAATATTACTTATATTTATAATTTTTAGCTATCATATAAATTCTCGATGCTAAGATTGGAAGATTACAGTTGAAAGCCCACCCAGGCAAGAATATTCCCTAGATTCTTATCTCCAATAAACTTCTCAGCAAAAGCCAGACGCAAGTGGCACTGAGGTTGAAGTGGTAGGGCACGAGCCTTGAGCATAAACAAGCTCAGAGACAGTGTCCAAGCACAGAGTAAAAGCCCTAGGACAAACCAATAAAACAAAAACAAAAATTAAATCAAACCCCAAACGTAACATTTTTCTCAGTGTATACAGTAGCAAATAATTAAGGAAATTGCTTCCTGTGTTACATACAGGTAGAAGAAAGAAGATGTCACACGATTATTCTCTTCATACCATGTTATACCAAAGACTCCAAAAATTTCTCTTATTCTAAATTTATAAATTAATATCATCAATTTGTTGGCAACTCTATCTACAACGTTCACATTATCATTTCATACATGAACTGTTGGAATTATCTATTAACTAAGTTTTTGAAAGAATATTCTAGGCACATAGAATGCAAAATCATTTGTGAATGTCAATTAAACCCTCTACTTAAAAACAATTTTGTAGAATCCTATAGAATATAAAATTACAAACAAAACCAAAATATTTTAAATCTAAATTCTAATTTAGCAAGATCTTCAAAATCCTTCATTAGACGAACTTTGCTATTTTTCCAAGCTTAAGCTTGTGTAATTCTTCATCATTTCTTTGGGTTACAACAGAATGATGATAACTTATTTTTTCAAATTTTGGATGGGAATCATGTGTCATTTTGCATCTAGGAATGTTCTGTAATAAAGAGAGAATTTAAAACACAAGTGAGGATTAAGTATGAGTTGCATTTCAACAGGAAATTTGACTTCTCAAAACATAATGACAAAATTGGCCCAAGTGTCCAACTATGTATTCCTTTCTTATTTGTTTTGTTTTATTAAGACAAAATTATACACCTTGGTCCAGGGAAGGTATCACTATGAAATTCCATTCTCTAATCTCCTGTCTTAATCTCAGTGCTAGAATTCTAAGCTTGTATCACATTGCCATGCCATAGTTTCTTGGTTTATTTAATCTAGATATAGACTACCAATTCTGAACTTCTCCAGTGATATTATACACCAGAGTGACTGCTTAGACTTTATCTACTATTTTCAAAGATGTTCTAACATTTGATACAGGATATGAACATTTTCAGATGCACCTGCCAGATCTCTGATTCATTCCTCCATGGATCTGATCCCTTTAATAATGATTATTGATTCTTACTATCTCTGATCCCTACCAATGTAATATTCTCAAACTTATTTGAAGGAAGTTCATTTGTGGACTTTCAAATATTAAAAATTATCACTTGATTCTAGTCTTGTTCAGGACATATATTTATTGTTTTCTAACTTTTCTACACATTCTGAGAGTTGTTTCATTTGTGTATTTGTGTGTGCATATATAAGTGCCTCTGGGTGTATGTGTATGTTTGTATGTATATATGCAAAAGCCTCAAGCTTTTATTCAGCAATCTTGCTCATGACTGATATTCCATCAATTGAGCCATTCTTCCAATCCAGATTTTGACTGCTTAAATTTATATACTGTTGCAAAGAGTGTTCTGCCCAGGCTGGATGCCAATAGAACTTCCCAGACTCCTTTACATTCTTAGGTTTTATTTCTCCAGGAGTATCAACTTTTAAACGACAAACATTTTTGTGAGGGTAATGTCTAAGCTGTAGCCCATATTTTTAACTCAAGAATTCTTTTTTTTTTGTTTTGGTGGGGTGACTGGTCATGGTGCCTGAACTCTGGGCCTGAGCTCTGTCCCTCAGCAATTCAGCTCACGGCTAGCCCTCTACCACTTGAGTCACAGGGCCAATTTTGGCTTTTTTCTTTTTTGCTTAAGTGCTACTGAGGAATCGAACCAAGGGCCTCATGCATGCGATGCAAGCTCTGTACCTCTGAGACACCTTTCAGCCCTAACTAAAGAATTCTTATAAAGATAGATGAACAGACACATTACACATCTTGAGTGTTAACTGTTAGGAATGTGATCGTAAGCTGGGTCATGGTGAGATATGAGGATTGAGGTTCAAAGCCAGCCCCGGTAGGAAAGTCCCAGAGACTCTTTTCTCAAATTAACTAAAAGAAAACTGGAATTGGCACTGTGGATCAAGTGGTAGAGCATTAGCTTGAGCTGAATAGCAGAGAGACAGCTCGCAGGCCGAGAGTTCAAATCCCAAGATCACCCCCAACAACTATATATATATAAATGTGTGTGTGTGTGTGTATGTGTGTGTGTTTGTGTCTGTGTGTCTGTATGTCTGTGTGTGTGTGTTTAAAGAAAAAGAAAGAAATGAGATCTTAGCCACCAGTTTATTGCCAGCATAATCCCTGCTCTCACAAGATGGACATTTCTCCAGTTAAATCCATGCTTTTATATCTGACTTGCATTGAAAACAGAATAATTCTTCCATTGTACTTTATACAAAATTGCATGATTAGCAAGCATGATTTAGAATGGGAGTGGCCTCATACTTCATGTTCCACATAGGAGTCTTGCTTTCTGTATATCACTCTCATAAATCTACATACTGGACTTGGCTTTATTGTTTCAATGTTGCTTATTTGTAGTCTTCTATACTGTATGGAACCCTTATGCTTAAACACAGAACTTCTCTTTCTCCTATTATTGCTATTGTTTCCTTACTGTTAGCTCATGCACACTTGGGAAATAATGAACAGCACGTACACTCACAAAAAGAATGTTCTGAAAACCTTCTTCCCATTTAAAATTCGCCTTAACTTACAGAGAACTTACAAAGTTTGAACTAGATGTACTCATGTATAATATATTTATAAGCAATATAAATTTCATATTTTCTCTTTACTAAATTGTCTCTGAAATACGTTTTACCTCAGGTCCATAGGTGTTCTAGTCTTATTTTAGTGAAGCCAGAAAACATTCACTATACCTCAAGCAGCACCATCGATTGTTACTGGAAGTAACTGTTACTGGATGTGGAAACTGACCCCAGGAGAGGAATGGAACATAGAGGAAAAACAAAGTTCAAGTTACGTTGTGCTTTCCTTTTTACTGTACAAGAAAAGTATCCCAAGGCTTGAAGGAAACTCTGTCCCTGGCTTTTTGAGTGTGTTCGTTACTCATATAATTTTTTTTCTGTAAACTTCTAGTTCATAGTGTTACAAAAAGAAATAATGTACCATTTGAAGGCCAGTATAGAACAAAAGGAAATAACATTGTTTTAAAAGTGTTCTCCTGCAAAGGAACAAAGACATAGAGGTTTTAATGTGTCTTATAGATGGATATTTCACCCCTGAGGTGATTCTCGATGCAGGACTCAGTTATCAATTCCTTTGGTCTGGTTCTGAGTTCTCCAGAGCAACAAGAATTCCAAAAAAGCAGGATCCAGTCAATATAATCAGCAAAAGAAGCCTCTTCTCTGACCAGTTCACCTTTAAAGAGGGCCCCAAAGAAAAATCTGGGATTTTTATTTGCTTGTTGGTTTATTTTGTGCTAGTCCTGGGACTTGAACCCAGAGGCTGGATCCTGTCCCTGAACAGTTGTCTTTCCTGCCCATCTGCCCCCAAAGCTAGTAATCTACTGTTTGAGCCAAAACTCCACTTCTGGTTTTTTGGTGTTCAATTTGCGATGAGTTTGACAGACTCTCCTGCCTGGTTTGGCTTTGAATTAAGATAGTAAGAAAGCTAAGTGACATCAACTGTATAGACTTCTCTTTTGAAACAAAAAATATTAGATGAAGTTTATTGTAAAGCTAGTATTTGACAATTTTTAAAGGAAGAGAATATGTCTAGCAAAGAAGCCATAACTTAAATAACTCAGCAAAATTAGGTGCACTGAATCATTTTGAAATTATTTTTTCTGCTTGGGAAGATTATTGATCTTGTCCTTCCTTTTGGGGAAACATTTTGTTAGTTGTGGGGCTTGAACTCTGATCCTGGGCGCACTCCCACAGCTCTTCAGCAAAAATTGAGTGCTCTACCGCTTAAGCTACAGCACCACTTCTGGGTTTCAGGTGGTTAATTGAAGATAAGGGTCTCATGGACATTCCTGACCAGTCTGTCTTTGAACCACAATCCTCTGGTTTCCTGAATAGCTAGGATTCCAGGCGTGATCCACCAGCACCCAGCTCATATTTGCATTTATGTGCACTGAATGACACTATGTAGACAAATAATGGAAATTTGAATCAAATGATGGCATTGCAGCTTTTCAGAAAATTTGAGGTAATAATAAATATGTCCTCCTTTTCCATGTTGTTTCATTAATGACTCATGAGCTATGGGACCCTTAATTAGCATTCTCTGCCGTCTGTGTAGGTGTATTTAGTATCAGGAAATGTTCATATAGAGAAATATAGAAAGACTGAGATTTTTAGAAAGCAAAGAAGTTAAGGTAAGAAAAAACAGCACAGAAGGAGATACATGTATTACACAGAGATTAAGAAGTAGCCTAAGAGATTTAGAATGCTAAAGGTAATGCAGAATAAGACTAGTTGATAACTATTTGTTCAATAACCAAAAATGGTTCTCTATAAACGTTTCTGGTATACATTAGTAACTTTCATTTATTCATTAACTCTGGAGTTATTCCTTCTCTTTTGTCACAACTGTTAATTTGCTTTTGCCGTTGTGGTGCCATGAATAACCAAAAATATTTCCAAATCTCACTTAGACTACACTTCTCATTGTGATTAGCAGAGACCATTCAAAAATCTGGAATCTTTGAATTTCCAGAATTAATCTTCACCTGACATCTAAGCACATTGAAGACATTAATTGCTCTGACCTAATGAACAAAACTTTTTTTCAACACAATATCCTAATATAAGAAAAAGTACATGAATTATGGACTATTGTCAGGTGTCAGTATGGCAGGAGCAATTATATATTCCAAGTATGGGTTCTTTATTTTGCATTTACTAATTAAATGATTTTTGGTTTGGGTTT